>NW_016224860.1:0-1386 GCF_001687245.7 Rhagoletis zephyria
CCTTAGGGAGTACTCTCTACATGCATGAATGGAGTAGTCGCGATTTTTGTAGGGACTGCATACCTGAATTCTTTTTAGATATTCGTATTAGAAAGTTCGCGATTTTGCTGAAACTTTGCAATTTTTTTTAATTTTCGTACATTATATCTTGGATTTAAATGGGATTTGCTAAAACATAAACCATATTTTAAAACAAAATTAACAATAAAATTTTTAGGTTTTAAAGATTGCGAATGTTAACCAAAAAAAAAATGCCGTACGCTCAGTTTTGTGAGTAACAGTACATGCTTTACTATATATGCGTATATGAATACTTCGAATAACTGCATGTGAAAATCGCCTGCGGCCTCAGCAGCAGCAAAGCGGGCTCGTGCGCTGGCATGTTGTGTCATTTAATTGAAAACGTGACGCATAGGCGTAGAGAATTCCTTTGTTATTGTTATTGTTGCTANCAATTTTTTCTGTCCCTCTATTTTTATACTTTCGCGTGTCATTTGCTCGCCTTCGCAGCGTCGATTTTGTTTTCGCTTGCTGCTCTTCCGGCTATCGCAAGCGCGATTCTACTGCTAACCAAAGTGCTTTATATACATTTTGTTGTTGTTGCTATTGTTTTTGTGTGCGCTTTATGAGAATTTGGCGAATTTACACATCGGCGGGGACTGAATGTGCCCACAAAAAAAAAAAGTTAATTAACAATTTTAATTAATATTTTTTTCAGTGAATCGTAAACGGGCTGCCTACTTACTTCCAGTCCGGCGCGCGTGCTTTCTCTTGTGTCGGCAGCGCGCATGCGTGTGTGTGTACGTATGTAAGTACATATTTGGTGACCTCAATAGTTGGGGCATAGCGCATAGCGTAAATGGGAAATTATTTTAAATGCACTTTTGCGCCGAATTCCAATATTTATTCGGTAATATGTACCAGTGAAGTCGACTTTTAGGCGCTGCAGCTCGTAAGCTGCTTATTTATATTTTGCACATACAAATATACAAATAAGTATTCCTTTGCTTTCTACATCGCATTTCTAATTGCTGTAACACACTCTTCTAAGAATCATTTAAGCAAGCGTTGGCGGATTAAATTAGTTAGCTTCAGTTTGACGCCTTTTGTTGCTGTTTTGCTGGTTTTTTTTTGCGGTTTACTGTCGCTCGCCATTTTTTGCTTGCAAGCTGGGCAAATTTTAAATTTCGCAAAAGTTTTTCAATTTCATTCGACCGTTTTAGTAAATTATCACCGTAATTTCCACTTGCCTACTTTGTGGCGCTGCAACATGCTGTATGCATGTACATATGTATATACGAATGGAGGGCTGTGTAGCGCCGCCGCAGTCACAGGGACAAAGGCAAAGTTAAGTGCGTGGCAAGCGTAGAAGTAACGATTATAAGT
>NW_016224862.1:0-1386 GCF_001687245.7 Rhagoletis zephyria
AATGACGCCAATTTGTGCTATTTCCCAACTGAATGTGAAATAACACAAAATTTCTTTATTTCATTTTTCGTTGAGCAATAATAAATTTTGAAATATTTTTACAGAATCGAAATCGGTATAGCCGTTTGATCAGGCATGGCGGTCTTATGAAAGACATTTCCCTAATTCCTAATATCTGTAGAGGCGAAGTTGGAAATCTGGTAACAGACGTACAGAGTATACTTAAGATATTTCTCAATGCTTTTGAGTGGCGACCATAGTGACCCCTACGAAAAGAACCCAGGCCAATATAAAGAAACGATGCTCACATCCCCCGTAGGACCGAGAGTGTGTGAGGACAGAGATAACGCGGCTTAAAAACAACAAAAATGTCAGTGCTGACAATAGATAGGCTAAGCTGTTCAAAAGTGATGGAGAAGAGATGGTAAGGCGCAAATACGAGCGCCGAAGACTGGAACCTCAGAGTTCTTTGTGAAATCCACAAATGAAATGTCGCGTTGTCTGCGCCTGCCATATTAATGATATCTACTATAAGGGTGGTAAAAGGTGGACACCTTGCGCGTACCAACTGGCTTAGCCTAGCCTGTTCTCGCCACAGGCCAACAAATGGTTGTAGTGACAAATGAGAAAAATATAGAAGACTACAGGGGGTAGGATGAAAGATTATTTTATAAAAGCTTCAAGTACATACATACATATGTACATAAAATATTTTCATAAAAACAAATATCTTATGATGGATTTCCGCTTGGCGGAAATTTTAATGACACACTTGGGCATTAAAAAATATTCTTGTGATTACATTAAACAAATTTAAATTAAATCCATTTTCATATGGCATTTTTTTTTTGTCATTTCAATTTCGAGTAAAAATTCGGCATTACATTTCCTAACCACTTACCTATGCATGTAAATCTGTAAATGGCTAGAAATGTTTTGTTGAAATAAATTTATTAATAACTACCCTGCCCACTTTTAGTTCATACACTCTTTGAAGCAAAAGATCTCAAGACTACCACTAAAGAAAGAGATTATTGTAATATAGCTTCATTATCTAAGAGCAAATATAAACTGTACTTTCGGAACTTAACCTTTTGGTACAAACTACTTAATTCACCCCAACTAAACGCTATGAAATGTGTCAAAGTTATTCCAGTAGTACTCCTATGTACTACCGATTAAGCACAACTTCTCATTTTTTCATTTTCTCCCTTCCTCCTCCACTTAATACTCCACCATTTGCTACGTGCTACTGTTCGGCAGCAAGCGATTCGTGTTGGAAATCAATTATGACACTTATTTTTGATTGCCTCCACCCACACACCCGTTAGCCTTTGTCACACCAAAACTGCATACTTAAATATAACTGCTAAGTTAATTATGTTA
>NW_016224863.1:0-1386 GCF_001687245.7 Rhagoletis zephyria
CTAATAAACAATCGTGGTACAAAGCTCAATAAAAATATTATAAAATAAATATTACATAATGGGTATCAAACTAAACAGTTTTAAGAAGGCCTACAACCGAAAATATTCTTTAAAAGGGTTGCCACCTGTTTGAAAATTTTAATATGATTTAATTGATAAGATAAATTAAATACTGGATGGATATCAAACTAAAAAGGTTTAAGTAGGCTTACAGCCGAACGTATTTTTGAGGAGTTTTGCCACCTGCTTCGAACATTGTGTTTAATTAAATGGGTACGATAAATTAGATATTACATGATGGGTATCAAACTAAAGAGGATTAAGAAGGCTTACAGCCGAAAGTATATTTGAGGAGGGTTGCCACATGTTAGACAAATTTAATCTAACTCAATTGATGGAATACATTAAATATTGAATGGATGGGTATAACACTAAAGAAGATTAAGAAGGCTTACAGCCGAAAATCTATTTGAGGAGGGTTGCCACATGTTAGAAAAATTTAATTTAACTCAATTGATGGAATACATTATATATTGAATGGGTATAAGACTAAAGAGGACTAAGAAGGCTTAAAGCTGAAAATATTTTTGAGGAGAGTTGCCACCTGCTTGAAAAATATTGTTTCATTAAAGTAATAAGACCTTAATTTTTTGTGAATTTGGGTATTAGTTAACAGTTTTTAAACGTTAAATTTGTTTGTAATGCGAATAAATCTGCCTACTTTATAAATAATCCCAAACTAATATTAACTAAGAGTTTTGGATGTAGTGCGAAGGAGTAGCAACACAAAAAATATGTACTTTTAAGACGAAGCAAAGCATGCTTGGTATTTGCTTGCTGCAAAACAAAAGGTGTTTGTTAAAAAAAAAAAATCATGAAAATTTTGATTATTCTATTTCGGCTATTAATTTTTGGAATTTTGACGCTCTATTCAAAAAAAAAAATGGCCACACTGGCCAGTGGAATCGAGCATTGCGAACGACTTTGGGCAGAACTCCATTCACTCCCGTGCACTTGCTATTCATCGCAGCCGCCAAAGCCATTCATTCATTCATTTATTCATCTACCGACACCAACATCAACAGCAATGCCATATGCTGCAATTATACATATTTTATATGGTGGCCTTGCTTACTATTCCACACCTTTTGTTGTTGTTGTTGATGTGCCCCAGCTTGGTTATATGCCAACCGGAAGTCCACATAAATGTCACAAACGAAATCATTGCTGAGGTTTTTGCATTGCTTATATGTTATAACTGTTGTTGTTGTTGTTGTGGCTACAGTTGTTATTGCTCTACTAAAATTTAGTTTTGTTGTTGTTGTTGTTGCTGTTGTTATGTATTGCAACCACAAAACCGTTATTATGCAGTATTGTGCGTCAGGT
>NW_016224864.1:0-1386 GCF_001687245.7 Rhagoletis zephyria
AAATATATTTTTCATTTCGTTAATATTTAAGATCTAACTAATTTTTTTTTAATGTAGTTTTCTTTAATAGTTGTTATTGTTTTAAAAACAATATTAGCTTAATTTCATTTATTTTTTAGGAATTTTGTGTTCTAAAATTTTTTTCTGTTCTTTAATCATTATTTTTTTTTTAATTAAAGATTCTATTGTGTAAAAGAGAAAAATATTTTTTTTTCTATTTCAGTTACGTTTTATTTTAAAATTATTTATTTTTTAAAATTTAATTTGTTATTCTTTTGTTAATTAAATTTTCTTTTTAATTTTTAAGTTCTTATAAATTTGTTTTAATTTTTAAGTACTATAAAGGCGAACAGCATAACGCTAAGATATCCTCGTTAGCAGATCTTTCAATTAGTTTTTCAAACACAAACACAGTAAAGGGCTTTCAAGATAGTTGCCAAAATTACCCTGTTAGACCATGAGCATTACATCCTCTAGCAAACCACTGCAAACGGTAACTGCTAGGTTATAGCGAAAATCGCTATGGATTGAGAATAAATTTTGGCCGGTCTAAAGATGTCTGTCGCGGCTGTCTAAGCCGCAGTCTAGCAAAGGCTGGGTAGCAGTCTAAATGGAATCGTCGTCCAATTTGATATTTAATCTCAATCCCAATCGAACGGTGTTTTGTAAATAAATCCACCAGAATTCAGAATTCCGAATATTCGTTGGATGGTCGTTTTCGCAACGTTATTTCTTACCAGCACACACTTCCAAAATATACCTTAGAGTTTCGATCCTCATTTTATTTTAACCCTATTGTCATGCATTTCTTAAAAAATTTTCTTTGCTTTGCTTGCATTTTACCCTTAACAAATAACGGATTGACAGCCAGACAATGCACTCACGCTGGCAACCGCCAATAGTCCATTGCAAATATTTGAAATGTTCATATTNCCATTATATTCATAAAAATATTCCCTTACCACATGACAAATTTTAAATGGCATACACTTTTTGTCATTGCAATGCCTAGTGGAAATTCAGTATAACGAATAATTAAGACATTAACAGGGCAATTCTGGCAACTATCTTTCAACTCCTCACAGTCTTTCATAAGACAATTGCCAATTCTAGCAACTATCTTAAAAGCTCTTTACTGTCTTTCGAAAATAAATATATTTTTTCTTGTTAAAACAATAATATTTAAAAATAAAAAAAAGTAATATAAACCAAAAAATAACAAATTAAATTAAAAAAAAGAAAAAAAAATTCTAAAAAGGAAATGAAATTACAAAATTTTTTTTACCCAATAAAATCTAAAAATTAAAAGAAAATTTAAGTTTTTTAAATTTTATTCCATATTTTAAAAATCAAGATTTATTCAAAACCGCCTATAGATATCAAAAA
>NW_016224865.1:0-1386 GCF_001687245.7 Rhagoletis zephyria
ACTAGTTCTAAAAGTCATAAATAGCTTATAAACAGTTTGAGTTTCAGCTCAATTAGTTTCCTTTTTTTCAGGTAAATATTTTTTAGATTTTGCAATTAAGCACTTTTATGTAAAGGAAAAATTTCGAAGATGTACCATCTATGTCTATCTTTATATAGGAATGTGATGAAATTGTCGCTTTCGTGAGTGAACTAAATATTCACTTTTGCATTTTTCGATTGCAAGGCCATTTCGGGGCGGCGACGGAATAGCCTAGGTTGTGGGATAGTAAGTGGCGCAACCCCATGGATTGGTGGAATAAATCCTCCTTCCTCAACTTTTTACTTTAGATTCAATACACAATACCTGTTAAAGCCAAAAGCTGCGGCTTTAAAGGACCAATAGCTACAATGTTGATGTGTCAAACTGGCATCCAATTATAGTGTTTGTGTTTTCCAATTGATCTCCATTGGTAACACTCAGCCCGTGGGGAAAACTGCTATATTGAAAGGAAGCCAAAAGGGTGACTTCTTCGCTCAGAGGTTTCGAAGTCTGGAATCGATTTTGGACTTTAAATATTCGGCAGCTGCATCTCCAGAGAGTCAACAACAACGGTCACTTCCACATGCGCAGAGCTCAGTCGGCCAAAAGAGATCGTCATAAGCTTCGAACGTGCCGAATACTAAGTACAAGTTACATTCTATACCCCAAATAACTACATGCTCTAAGAAATTCCAAAAAGTTCTTAAATTTTTCGGTTAGTGAAAGATATGACAGAGTTAAAAAAAACAAAGTTTTTGGCTTAACTGCCTTACGAGGGGCAGCACTCGACAAAAGAGTGCAAAACTACTGAAGTGGCAGATTAGGGAGCTTTATCACAAGCGTACCATATACATATATACAGTCCACTATTTCTTATAATAGCTCATTAGTAAAGAAAGAGTTTTCAGAAAGGCAACAAACGTCGATATTTTTACCGATTTTCTAATCGGGTTTGGTCNTATTTTTACCGAGTTTTCTACCAATATTATTATCGATTTTTCTATCGAAATTTTTAACGAATTTGTCATCGGTTTTGTTATCGGTTTTGATATCGTTATATTGTTGGAAAGTACTATGGATAGAGTAAAAACATAAAAATTAAGATAAAGGATAATATAATAACATAAATGCGATTAGAATGAACAGGGGTAGAGGTAGGGATCTAGATAGAAAAAGATAACAAAAATAACCATAAGCAAAAGCAGATGAATGTATATTGGTTATGAGACAAAATTGATATGTAACGTATGTTCCACTTCTCCAGCGTGGTCCAGGCGCACTTACTTTTTTATTTTATTTATGTCTTATTATCTTACTATAAGACCTTAAATACATTTCATTTACAGCACTCCTAACTTTTCCAAG
>NW_016224866.1:0-1386 GCF_001687245.7 Rhagoletis zephyria
TTTGATTGCTGTCCATGTATGTACATAAATCTGTGTATGTATGTATGTATGTAAGTGTACGCTTGCAATGATCGCTTCTCTTTGCTTGCAACTGCATAAGTACGTACATAACTATTGATTGGTCTTTGCAAAATTATCATTTGTATTTTTATGTTATTTGCTGTTTATTGCTCAACTGTCTGAAGCTAATCGAACCAATTATGATGCCGCATAAATAACCACCTGCGTAGAGTAGTTAATAAATAACCTGAACGACCAAGTGACATCTGTACAAATAAGTAAGTTTTTCCTATGTTGTTCTTATAGTGACTTACTTAGCACCAGCTAGATCGGCTAGTCCATTAATTCCACTCGACAATTTCAACTAACGCTAGGCACTCGAGAGATTTGTACACCGCGTGTTGCTGTTTCAGTGAGGTCTGACTAAACGGAGAATTGTTTTAGTGGTTCTAAGTGGCGTTTGAGCGATAGGTTAGGTTAGGTTGATGTGACAGTCGGTCCATTGCAGGTGCATTTTGGTACCACTGTGAAATACGGGAACCATTTTGAAGCTCTTATGAAGCGTAGGATTGGTCTTATTCCTACACCGGATAGTTCCGTGAGAGAGCTGAAGAAGTGCCTATCTAGAAATCCCGCTCTGTTTTTAGCTAAAGCTGGGCAGCTATAGACGAAGTGGACAACTGTTTCTTCTTCTTCCTCATCTCTGCAACTTCTGCAATATTCATGGGAGAATATTCCTACTCTCGAAGCGCGCCTGCCAAATAGCCAATGGCCCCAAAACTGGAATCGTGAGTGTACTTTATCCAATCGACAAGAAGGGAGATCCCGCCGTTAGTGCCAATTATTTCGCAATAAGTCTTGTTAATATTTCGTACAGAGTCCTGCCGACTATTCTGTGTGAAAGCCTGAATCCTTTTATGAACCAACTGATTGGGCCATATCAGTGTAGTAGTGAAGGGCGTTGTTGTATACCAAGGACCTAACATAAATACTACCAACAAAGCCAGCCTGGAAATCACGCGAGGAATAACTCTTGCCGACAGATGCTACTTTGGGCTCGGTAGGGAATTGAAAAGCAGAGTGCTCCCTCGTCGAACAAAAATTACGCTATACAAGTTTCTCATCATAGCCGTCCTTTTTTTATGGCGCATAAATGTGGACAATGTCAGACAAAGATGAGAAGGCATTGGGGGTTTTCTAGAGAATTGTTATACGCAAGATCTACGCCCCTGTTCGCGTGGGTGGCGCGCTCAGAAGAAGTTAGAATGACGAACTGTATGAACTTTTTAACAACCTGGGCATAGCTAAGCGCATACAAATACAACGATTGCTTGGACATTTTGTACGCCCACTCAAGAAATATAATGACCAAGTGTAGAAGGACCT
>NW_016224867.1:0-1386 GCF_001687245.7 Rhagoletis zephyria
AGAGAGAGAGAGAGAGAGAGAGAGAGAGAGAGAGAGAGAGAGAAAAGAGAAATTGAATGAGTTGGCAATTTTTGGTTTTGTTTGGAGTTACTTTTCAACATCACCATCTCATACACAAAGCACAATGGCACAATGTGTTGTTGAGGTAATGTTGAGCGTGTGGGGCACCTAAAGCTCATTTGTGTGATTTTCAGTGGCTGTTTGTGCTGTACCGGTGCAAATTCACTTTAAAGTGCCTCTTTTCTACCTAGTCTACCTTTTTCCAGTCCAACAGACCAAAAGTCAATTTTATTGATCTCGATGCACCTGATGTTGATAATAATTAAGTGTCTGGGTGCAAGTCAAGTTATTGAATTTCAAGTTTAAGTACCTCAACTTTTCTCGTGAAGTCAACAGATTAATACACTGACTGCTTCAGACATTCTTTATTGTCTTTAGTGCATTTTTTGTTTCTTTTTTTCTATTTTTTCAGAATCCTCAACTTTGTACCCACTTTTAATCGTTTTTTCTGCACTACTGAATTAAACTCTCAGTTCTCTTAAGTTTTGCCAACAAATACCAAGCAGCAGCAGCAGCAGCAAAAGTACCATCATCATCATTCTATTCGACGGTAATTAATTTTCAGTCAGACTTTACTCTCTCTCCCTGTTTCAGTGTCAGCTGCACTTCAGCCGCTGCCAAAATACCTAATACTTTTTTACCAGTAGACACAAGTTATCACATAACGACGGCCATTTCACTCGTCTGCCAGCACAGAAAAGAAGGCAGCAGCAGCAGCAACAGACATCGTCTGACACCTTCTTCCTCTCTTCACTCACTGACTTGCACTTGCACTCACCAACTCTTTTCTTTGAACCTCCTTCACACACCGACCTTCAACTTCCTTCTTCTACTTCTTCTGAGCAAATTGTCTTTGTCGTCTAACAGACAGACATTCTTCAGTCACGGCTGCTGCTGCAGTCGTAACTGTACCGCGGTTTTAATTAGCTCTTTTCTCTCTATTATCTCCGCTTTACTTCAGACTTTTGTCTCCCTCACTTCACTGCTCTAATAATATCGCCTTTTGTACGACGGCGATTGTACAGCAGCAGCAGCAGCAGCTGTACCTTTACTCTGCTCAGCGTCACTCGTCGCCGTTTTTTTCTGTTTCAGGGTGATATATAAAATTGTAGCCATTTGCCCTGTGCTCACTGTGTGTTCAGTGTTAAAAATCTGCGCGCCAGTTCACCATCCAAAGCTTGAAATATAAATCTTTTTTTCTGAACAACTGAAAACTTGTGCAGACTGTGAAGACAACATCATCAGCAGAAGATCTGACGAGAAACAGAGCACTGTCGTCAGAGCACTGACTTGAACTTGACACTTCTTTTTCTTCTTCTTCTTTTT
>NW_016224868.1:0-1386 GCF_001687245.7 Rhagoletis zephyria
AGCGAATTAAAATTCAGCGGCTCCGCTGGCTTGGCCATGTCTTTCGAATAGACAGGAACGTCCCTGCGCAGGCCGCGATGCTGGTAGCAGAGGAAGACCTCGCCTGCGTTGGAAAGACCAGGACAGAAGAGAAATGACTGGCGTGCTTTGTTGAACTCGATTAAAATCTCTTAGGTGGTTGCAGGGCTTAATCAGAAGAAGAATACATATCGCTAGAGAAATTACAAATGCATTGTTTCGAAAAGGATAAAGGTATTCGTTTCATTTATTCTCATTATAATTCAATGAAAAGAAAATTTGCTAAGTCCAAAAGAAGCACCGGGGACCCGATAAGGCCAAACTGTAAGAAGTCCTTCAATAGAGATCGAATCCAAAATGTTGTATTCAAAGTTTTGCGAAATGCTTGAAGAAAATTGTTACAAGAAGTTTTTTCCGATCCTGTAAAATTTCTAAAATGGGACTTAGCAACTTTTCACTCTAAGCCAGCGATATATGTATACTCATACAATTAATACCAGGGACGTGAACCGGATGAAAAATTTGTTTGGTTCGGTTCAGCGGTTCGAACCGTTTTTGCACTTTTGGATTGGTTCGTCAAAGCGGTTGTTTGGTCTTTGAACCGGGGTTTCGGATCGGTTCAACGGTTCGAAAAACAAAAAAATTACGCGCAAGTTTAAGTGTCAGGTGTCAAGTGTCAAGTGCAACAACGCGCAAGGTTAAGGGTCAAGTGTCTGTCAAATGAGATGGGTTGCCTTTACATTTGGTATCGTCACATGGTAAACAAACATGATGGGTATTACCATGTTTACCAAAAAAAAAAGTGGGTACATTTATCTATTGAAAATTGGTTGAAACGAACCTTTCAATCTTTATAGGAAGTGGTTTGGTTTTCGGTTCGGATAAAACATTTGTGGAAAATTTCGGTTCGGTTAATAGTTCAGTTAATTAATAGAAAAGAGCGGTTTTCCGGTTCAAAACCGGTTCGGTTCAAAACCGGTTCACGTCCCTGATTAATACTCAAAAATACCCTTTAATGGTATATCACTCGTTGAAATTGGGCTACAAACAGTGTTGCCGTTTTTCATCGAACTTTTAAAGATACTTTTATTTTAAGCTCAGTATAAATTGTGATACATTTTAATTCACAAATAAGTTTTAGGTAACTCTTTCCATCTTAAGACTTTTATGATTTTGTGGCAACGCATTAAATTTGTTTTCTTTCACTGAAGATATCAACTTTAATTTGTATATGGCATCACTGTTGCTACAGGCAACTAGCCTGGTCCCGTACTCCAGGATTTAGTCCGAAATTGCCCGAAGTCGTTTCCTTTCATACTTTTATGATGTATTTTGCGAACAATTTCTCACTAAGTCCTGGTATGCGGG
>NW_016224869.1:0-1386 GCF_001687245.7 Rhagoletis zephyria
AAATTTTGAAGCATTTTTTTTAATTTTTCACAAAGAAGGGAGCTTTGATTTTCCGAGTTTCGCTATAGACTGTCATATCTACATACCTATTCAAGAATGATAGAATACAAGATTGCGCCAATCGAGCTGAGAGCAACTGGCCGTGACGTCAAAATATACCAGAATGAGAGAGCAAGACGAACTCGACAAGAAAAAGATGAAGCATCGAACAAAAGGCAGTATTGCCAAGTTTTTAATTTGAAAAAGCACCAAATTTGTATTGGAGTATTTTATGGACTTTATATGAATACATAATTTTATTGTAAGGATGCCGATTCAAATTAATAAAAATCAATGTTTCTTGCATAACGGTCGATTTCTTCTGGCATGATTGAAGGTGCTGCTGTCGCTTATGATTATCACCGTGCCATGATTTTGTTTAAATTTTTGTAAAATTGCTTAGCACACTTACGATTGCTATACATTTTGCTTCCATTTTTTTAAGATTTTCTAATTTGAAGTCTTCAAACTAAAAACAAAAGCACCAAAAACGCATCAAGCACAAAATTCCAAATTTTCGTGTTTTGAATACCCACTAAATTTGGTGCGAAACACATCAAGTTGGCAACAGTGAATGTAAACAAAAGTATATTATGACGTCAGCGATTTGGTTGATGCTGTCAAATCGAAGAAGAGAGGGTTAGCGGTCCGCGAATGGCACGACCTTTATTTTCTGGATCGTGATACCTATTTGCGTTGTTCGGTCTAAACTGAAAAACCACTGAATAGAATACATATATGGCCCTATTACATGCTACTAGAAAACTCTTTAGGTGGTGCTGGAGTAGATTTATTTATAAAAATCGTATTTATTAACCGATTTCGTTCAAATTTTAAATGTGAGCTATGTACCTGTATGGTGGATAATTCGTTTGATAAAAATTTACCCGATGAGTGCCGCTGGAGTCGAGGTTGAAATTCATAACACGTATTCATTCTATGATAAGCAATGGTTTTGCAGAAAATGGACTCAATGGATGGCGCTGCAGCCGAAATGTATAGAAACCCCGTGTGGTTGGTCTGGTTGTTTAAGTTATACGAATTTAGTTTTCAGATGTCTAAATGAAGGATGGGGTTAAGTTTGTCTGACGCCCTCATGCACGATCTAGCATCTACTAAATCTAAATTTAATCTAAATAATAAAACAAGGAAAGATCACCGTAGGTATGTATATCAATTGCTTCATTCGAAAGATATTCAAGAGATCACACGACTCATTTAGCCAATGTCCTGTGGGGCAGCGAGGATTCTTGGACCTCCTATAACATAAACCGCACTTCTGTGCTCTTGAGTTTCCTTATAAGAATTTTTATTGGCATACGCATCGCACCAATGTTGTAGTTGCAA
>NW_016224870.1:0-1386 GCF_001687245.7 Rhagoletis zephyria
ATTCACACCGCTTCCTTTTTTTCCTGATTCGGGCTAGCAACGCGTTCACTAATCGACACTTGCACTTTTTGTATCACTTTTGTTCGTGCGAAATATTCGACACTTTTACATATGCATAATGGAGCACTTGTATATACCCCAAATTCGACTGCACCTAATTTAAGTTATTAAACTCCGCAATATTGCAATTACACGGAATTTTCCACCTCAATTTGGTTATTTGCTATTCACTTTGCGAATGCGCCACAAAAATGATCGTACAACTCAAACAAATGAAAACCATTCAGCTCGTGCAGTAAAAAGTAACTCGTAGCAAAAACGTAAATGGCTGACATGGGGGTTGCCAGCAGGTTTTTATACCCTTGCACTGCGGGAATATTCCATTTGGAAGAATAACGGGCACTGCGTCATTTGGACTAGTTCCGTTACTCTTCCAAATGGAATTTGCCGCAGTGCAAAGAGGATATCAAAAAAATCCGGGGTTGCCGCGACTCCTCTTAACCGCAAAAAAAACTTTGAAAATAGCTAGTTAACAATTTTGAAAGTTTCGTCAAAATTTTATCTAGCTCATGTGCTAGGTAAAATTTCACAGCTTATCAGCCTTATCATGAGTTCCATTTTTTTATTTTTTTTATTTTTTTTTTCGAACCGGTTCACTTTTCAACTTTTGGTTTCCATGTATTTACTATGGTCGGATGAACAGTTTTCGGGCGAAACTCAGGATAAGGCAGAATATTGTGGGCGGTAATAAGGAATGGAAATCAAAATGGAATCCGATAAACAAAATAATGTCCGTTAATTGCAAGTTATAAAATAGAAGTAAATTTAACCACTTCAGCAACAGACGAAATAGAGCTTCTGCACGAGCGTTTGTGTGGGTTTTTCTTTTTTTTTTTCACTTGTCATAATTTTTCTTTGCGTTTGGCACAGTAAAACTCAATTTATTCGTACACCATGCCGAAAAAGTTACCGATTGCCACCGGCTCTATATCAGAATATTGATAATGTTGCCGCAAGAATGTTTTAGTACAAAGGTAAACGTAGCTGTCAAACTGCCAAGACACCGCACTAGATGCCAAAATACAAGCCCTGATCTATATTGCTTCTATATTCTAACATTTGTGTCAAGATATAAACTCAATCCTGTGAAGACGGGCAGTTACAGACCGCTGTCACAACAATCCCCGAGCCTCCGCGGAAAGCGTCTATTAACCGAAAAAAAAGTAGACGAACAGACCTGCTGGAACCAGTGACAATCGGCGACACTGTCCGCAAGGAACACAGCTATCGCAAAATGGGAGACCTCCCATGAAGTTTTGTTGTTGCCGTACGCTCAAAAAAAGTATTAGATGGTGCAATTTATGGCACGCTACCGGGTGCGCTATA
>NW_016224871.1:0-1386 GCF_001687245.7 Rhagoletis zephyria
AAAGTTTAAATTTAAAAGCTCCCCTTAACATTTTGACCCAACCCTCAGTATTTTTGAACAAAAGAAAATTATAATAATAAGCTTGTTCGTGGTAAATGTGGCATAGATTGGTGCTTTTCTTTCTCCCACTCCGCTCTTTATTTATTTTTCCTTTTTCGCTTTTTTTAATGGACAACAAATTATCATTTCGTCCCAGTTGATGAGTAGAAATGTATGTCAATATATGTATGTATATGTAACTATGGCTTGCGCCTTGAATTGTATTTCCCTTCGTGTAACCGCAACCCTCTGCCGCCGCCACCAACATTCCTACCACCCAGCTGTGCCGGTTTTCGCAGAGTGCGGAAAATCACTTCAAAACTCAATGGCGTTGACGGCCAAGGCAACCAACGACCATCACAACCTACACCGAAGGTAACTGTGTATAGCTGCTGCGTGGTTGCCTGGGTGCTTCGCAGTTATTCAGAAACATAATGAGCAGACGCCCTTTTGTATGCTGCGTATTGTGCTTAGAAACATGTTTGTATGTGTGTGTGTGTGTTTTGTGCGTCTATAAGTAGGCTAAACTAACTTGGCAGTACATATCTACATTTATACTTCAAATACAAAGCAGCAGGCAGAGGATTCCTTTCAAAAGTGCCCAACAGCCGTATAAATTCTCCTCGTTAGTCAACTGTATGGCTGATGCTTAGGTCTTCGGTTCCGTTGTTGTGGAATTTTCGATTTATTTTACTTGTACTATTTGCAGTTGTCTGCGTGCACATGTACCTATGTATGTGTGTTAGAGTAGCGATTTCATATGAATGCAAACATATATAAATANTTGGGCGGAATTTTTATTTTTATTTTTTTACTTGTGAGAGAAATTTATCTTACATTTACACTCTTCTGCCTATGTATTTCATTGTACATAAGTGCGTAGTAGATGTTCAAATATTTTCGGAAAGTGGTTCAAATATTAATAGCATACTTGTAGGCGTTTAGTGTATTCTCTAATATATTCACCATAAAAATTTAAATCCATAGTACGCACACGTTGGACCACTTAACTCTCCACAATGGATGCTCATGTTCGAAAATTGCTGCAAAGTGACTCGAAAATGTATAGCATACTTTTAGACGCTTGGTATATTTTTTCTAACACCCGCAATATTTGCAACAAATCGTAGCGAGCAAACGCTTTGTGGCATACATTTTGAAAACCTGTAACTTTTTTCTATATTTATAGCATACATTTAGGCGCTCACATAAAGTTTTTTTGTTGCTAAAGACACGGGAACACAAATTAAACGCTTCCGTATTTCCAAAAGCTAAAGCAGGCCTTTTTTTTAGGTTCGGAAAAATTGTAGAATATATTCAGTATTTTTGCATAAGGTTTTACTTCTA
>NW_016224872.1:0-1386 GCF_001687245.7 Rhagoletis zephyria
AAAAATGTTAAAAACAGCATCATCATTACGATTACGTTAAAATTTTTTTTAATTTTTTTTTAATATTTTGATGCAAATATTTTAAGCTTAAACCGTTTTGTCATTTGAGGGGATTTTTTCAAAAAAANAAAAAAATCTTTAAGAAACTATTTTTATTCATAAAAAAAACCATTTTTGGAGGTATTTTCAAATCGGTCCAGCTCACTTAAATCTTAATATTTTTCCGAAATATTTTACTGGACGTCTTAAAATATAGTAGATTTTATAATTCCAATGGAAAAATAGTACCGATTATTTTTTGTATGAGGAGTGATGCAGTCTAATGTACATATATGTATGTAAGCGCAAGCGGCATGAGGCCCTGTCCAATTACACTGTAGGAAAAATTTCAAGTTTTTAAATCACACAAAAAAACGTAAACTTAACTTAAGAATCTGTATTCTGTTTTTCTATATACGGTTATTTTCCCAAGATATGTATTTTCATTTTTATGAAAAAAATTTAAATTTAATAAAAAATAACAAAATTTTAGAAAAAAGTCAAGCTACTAATGAAGAAAATCGATGAGCAAATAAAAAAAATTGTGAATGGTGAAAGGAAAATGCAAAATGATTTTTTTTTGAAGAAATATGAGCAGGAAAGAATGTTACTCATACGCCATGTACAAGTCCATATTCATACATAGTCCTACGTGGCGTATGAGTTACATTTTCCTTGTTAAAATTTAGTTTTTTTTTTTTATTCCTAATGCAAACTTAAAATATAAATGACCTGAACGGTATACAGATCCATAATCTACGACTCAAAATTAAGTTTACGTGTCTCTGTATATTTTTTTTGTCATTTCAACGTGCCTACATTGACGATTGTTTTCAGCTTTCACTGACCTTCGCATACATAATCACATAACATAAATACGCATTGTCATAAATTAAATTCCGAAAATGGTGGAGCTCATTAAGGAGTCCACATGTCTCAAAAGACCACTGTTAGCAGTAAAACGAAATGTACCATAGCTGACAGCTTAAGGCATGACTCTACCAACCAGAAATGCAAATGTGTATATTTTCCTTTCCATATATAGTATATTTATGTATATAAATAGACATGTATGCATGCATTTTTAACCTGTACATTTGTAAATGTCTAAGTATAAATCCACCTACCTAAACTAGTCAATGTTCCCAATAAATTTCTTATCACTTGCGCTCAGATAAAAGCACAAGCGCACTCTCACGAATGGTTTTCACTGTAAAAACGTGCTCTGCTTACATTCATACGGACGTGCATATGTATACATTTACATATATACTATAGTACATAAATATGTACATATTTACATAGATGTGTAAGTGCATAAATTATGTATTTGCATGGAAGTAATGA
>NW_016224873.1:0-1386 GCF_001687245.7 Rhagoletis zephyria
CAATATTGGTATTTGTATAATTATATGAATGAATATATGTTTAGTTTTATATATGTGAAAGCCGGCAACTATAGCCGTTAGTATTATTTTCGCGTTTGCAACCAAATGTGTGACAACTAGTAATGATATACGCTGAAAGAGAAAACAAAAATAAATGTATTATTTTTCATGCCTGCGACTGAATCTACTAGATGTTGTTTTAATCGCTGCATTTGCGGTTAAAATTGAAAGCTGTGGCATATTCGATTTTCTAAAAATATGTGCCAAATTTATTATGTTGCGGGAAATAGGATATAAGAGCATAAAAACTAATAGACACATACATAGATAGATACAGAACTCTGTAGTACAAAGAGAGCTGGGTATGCATACTAATACCAAAGAATTTACTTTTTATATTTGAAATCACCCAAGGAAAACTTCGTAGGGCCTGAAATTTATCCCTAACCCAGGCAACATCTTAGTTAGAAACAAGTTTTTTCTCGAACAGTATCTAGGTTTTTATTTTACCCTCGATAATTTTCGTTTACTTATTGCCTTCATCGTTTCATCGCAATTTCGCTAAGGCAATTATAGTCACTCTCTAGATTAACCTTTTGAAGTGAATCATAATATTCAACCCTCAAAAAAATTCGCTTAGCAGTGAGCTTTCGAAAAAAATAGTACGGCGTAGGCCCAGCAAAAAAATTTTGGTTTTATGTAAATTTCTTGTAGATTATCAACCGAGGAATTTAAATTTGTTCTCAAAGGTTGGCTAAAAAGCTTTTATAAATTGCAAAGATGCATCTAAATTTCCACATTTCTAATCAAACTAGTGAACCCGCGTGGCACTAAAACGCCCAAAACTTAACAAATATTCCAAATGTTAGTCAGAGTTATAAGAGATCCTAGCGCCGGTGAATAGCAGTCTGGCATAGTACATATTTTTATTTTCATAAAATTTCAAATCCCCCTACACGGATGAAAAAAGTTCTTAATTAAAAAAATAATAAAAACTTTACCGCACATCTACAGGTAAAGACTTTAATGTGACCTCTCAAAGATATTCCCAAACTAAAATCTTCTTAAATCCCTTTCGTCTGATGTTGTGATACACATGTATTTCAATAAACTGAAGAACTAATTTAAACTTGACTGTTCGAGAAAATGGCAACCCTCCTAAATAAAGGAATAATTTGAATGTATCTGTTCAAACACGTGGCAGCCCTACTCATATATTCTAAATGGTCAAATTAAAGATTTCTTAACATTCATACATTTAACATTCATAACATAATTAATTGAGTTAGACCTGTCAAACAGGTGGCAGCCCTCTTCAATTCAAAAGTGTTTTCAGACTTAATCCTTGTTAACTCTCCTTCGCCTGACATTGCGATACATATTTTA
>NW_016224875.1:0-1386 GCF_001687245.7 Rhagoletis zephyria
AGGGGGGGTTTGAACCCCAAAACCCACCCCTTGTGTGCGCTAATGTAAATGAATTTAATTTGCTTTCTACCTTTTTTATCACGCTCACCACAATGTTTGTATTAAAATCAGCTGTTGAAGAATAAATGCTTACAGAGTTTTGAAGAGACACTTCTTAATTGAGTTCCGATATGTATGCGTTANCTCACCACAATGTTTGTATTAAAATCAGCTGTTGAAGAATAAATGCTTACAGAGTTTTGAAGAGACACTTCTTAATTGAGTTCCGATATGTATGCGTTAAATATTAGGTTCTTTCCCGTACGCAACGCGGGATCCCGCGGGTGCCCAAAACAGCCCAGAAATCATTCCCGTACTAAACAAAATGAGTAGTAGAGAGCGAAAATTGGAACGTATTGGATCGTAAGTGCCCGAAACAGCCCGGACTTTTTCTCCGGGTAAAAATGGATAAAGTGTCGAAATGAAATCAGCTGCTTTGTGGAACAGTGAATGCCCAGTTGATGTATTTTCAATCTTTATGTACTTAAAATCAAATTTGTGAAACCAAAATTCAATTTCCAAGTGTTTGCATTTAAGTGACAAAAACAAAAACAACGTGAATCAGTTGTTTCTCAAATTCTGGGCACGAAATGTGGTTTTTTGTGTTCCCGTACTTCTGGACTTTGTTTCATTTTTGAGAGCAAACTTTTCGCTTATTCTTTAATTACCGGATCCGTATTGTTTGGGAAAGAACCTATTAAACACCTCGGTGAATGTGATGCGAGTATATTGCGAATGCATGGACACAAAAGGAACAGCTGCATTGAACGCAAAGGGGCGAGGAGAGGAAGAGGCAAAGGCAAAGGCAAAGAAAAGGATGCAGAGAGATACAGATAATAAAAGGTATAAAGACAGGATAAAGATAAAGGAAAATGAAAAGACGCAATCAAAGGCAACGACAAAAACTAAGCCAAATATAAAAATACAGACGACGGGAGATCAAGATCAAGATGTGATGAAAACGAAAACGGAAATGAATATGAAGATGAAGATGACGATAAAAAGGAAGATAAAATAAAGATAAAAAAGGTTAAGATTAAGATGGAGATAGAGATAGAAATAAGATAAAAATAATGGCATGATACAGATGCACATTAAGTATAACATCAAGATGGCGTTCAAGATGAAGATTACGGTTAAGATTTGGGCAAAGATTAAGGTTAGGATTACGATGAAAATTAAAATTAAGACTAAGTTTCACGTATTCCACGCGCAGAGATAACACGCACCCAGTGGTTTTGTTTGAATATAGTTCAAAAGTAAGGTGTCCCTACAGCTTGCTTCTAGAAGATCGATGAATTAGAAAAACAAAAAAAAAACACAGATAATGGAATATATTCGACTGTG
>NW_016224876.1:0-1386 GCF_001687245.7 Rhagoletis zephyria
CCCTTGTGCACAAGTGCGCTCGGGTATAAAAATGTTAAGCCCCTTTCTTTAGCTTTAAATTTGACGTTAAGATGAAGTCTCTACGATGAGCAGAACCCGAGATATAACGATTTGAAGAAGTACGTGATTAAACTTTGACAGATCATAACTCCGAAGAAAAAAAAATTAAAAAAAAATTTTCTCGAATACGTGTTAGCTTATTTCATGTATAGAACCCATAAAACAAATTTGAAGCTAATCGAAAGTGTTACACCAAATTTGGTGTCCGATATGAAAAAGAATGTCTCAAATATATTTTTTTNCTACGATGAGCAGAACCCGAGATATAACGATTTGAAGAAGTACGTGATTAAACTTTGACAGATCATAACTCCGAAGAAAAAAAAATTAAAAAAAAATTTTCTCGAATACGTGTTAGCTTATTTCATGTATAGAACCCATAAAACAAATTTGAAGCCAATCGAAAGTGTTACACCAAATTTGGTGTCCGATATGAAAAAGAATGTCTCAAATATATTTTTTTTCCAGGTCATCAGATCTGCACCGTTCGTTCGATTTTCAAAAATGAGATGTCAAATTAAAGGGCTTCGGCTGTAGATGTGCAATAAGGTTTTACTTTTTCGAAAAGAGTTACCACCTGTTAAATAATGAAACACAAATTATTTAGTAATCAATGCCCTTAGGTCCTCACCATTCGTTCTATTTTCAAAGGTGAGGTGTCAGATGAATGGACTGAGGATTCAGATGTCCAATAAGGTTTTACTTTTTCGAAAAGAGTTGCCACCTGTTAAGAAATTAAGCTCAAATTATTTTAAAAGTTAAATCGATTGTTACATGCCGATAGATAAGGGTATCAACCGAAATGGCGTTAAAAGGCTTCATATCTTAACTACGTGTAGGAGGGTTGCTACATGTTTAAAAAATATTGTATTTCAATTTAAGGAAGGTATTACCATTTGGGTGTCAGAAAGAAAAAGATTTACAAAGGTAGTAGTTTGAAAATTTTTTAAAGAGGGTTGCCACCTATTTGAGAAGTGAGTGAAGTTACTTAATACACAAGTTATATAATATATTAAAAATCGGTGTCAGATGAAAGAATTTTAAGAAATCATCAGTTTGACAATTTAGAATATTTGTGATGTGTCTGAGGCTTGCCACCAGTTTAAAAGGTTGAATTCGAATTATTTAATAGGTAAATGAATTCTCAAAACATAGTTATCAATGGAAATGGGCTTAAAATCCTTGTTTTCTGAACTAATTTAGGAGGGTTGCTACGAATTTAAAAAATTTAATTCAACTTAATTCAACAGTTACTTGAAATACTTATAACAATGTCAGACGAAAGATATTTAAGGCGATTTTAGTTCTAAAACAATTTTGAAGAGG
>NW_016224877.1:0-1386 GCF_001687245.7 Rhagoletis zephyria
CTCGATGCAAAAAGTAAAAAATAAAATAAAAATACCCACCGAAATTTTGGTTGCGACTTTGAGAGCCAAAGATTTCTTGACCGCCTCCGATCCACCATCCGCCAGAAAGGCCCTGCAGTGGCAAGCGAAGGTACTTCTATTCGTCCATCATATGCTGAGCTGAGCCTAGTTCTCGATGTGATCGATTCGAGGATGTATTTTCTGGTCAACTGGATCTTTTTATTTGGCACTACAGCCGTTGTCGGTTTGTGCCGAGACCGGAAAACTTTGCCAGTTGCCTCTCTCCTTTGCGGATTTGCGCCAGTTGTTCATCCCAAGTGCGAACAGGCCCTTCTGCACTTGATTGGTTCTTTCTTGGAGAAATCGTTCCACTACGTGCATCAGTCTGCGATTCATGTTACTTGGGCAGTCGCATAGAAAATTCTCTTGGGTTTCCTCCACCAGCTCACAGAAAGCTACTCTTTATGCAAATGGTATCTTAGGCTAAGTTCAAGCAGTCTTTTGGAGTTCCTTCCGGAAGGAGTTATAAATTTGTTTTATTGTCTCATTGCCTTTGACTTTCGCCAGTGGGCAGCAAACAGAAATTCTTCCCAGCTGCTACGTATTTCTGCAGTAAATCCTTTAAATGTACCAGCGAAAGATTCGGGATCATGCCAGCGCATTTGGGCGCCACCTTTTGCGAGACAGTCAGCCCTTTCGTTGCCTTCAAACTCTTCCTGTCCTAGAACACACCACAGCATCACTCTATTGTGGGCTCCAAGGCGGTTCAAAAGAGTTTTACAACTGTCCACAACTGTCTTGATGTCATTCTATGTGAGTTTAAGGGCTTTAATTCTAGCTGACAATCCGACTGACCCCATTTGCCCGTCTACGAAGACACTCACGAGCACAGACTTCGGTTGCGAAGACTTCCGCCTGGAATATGGTTGGGTATGAGCCCATTGGCAGACTTTTCCGGAACCTTGGTCCAAGTACGCTTGCTTCAGTACTCTTGGCATCCATCTTCGATCCGCCGGTATATCATAATTGTCAATCATATGTAATATCGCTTCACGGCAGCACCTTTCAGAGCTTCTCACCTTTAAGGGCTTGTCAAAGGATAATTTCGTCAGCATAATATCTGTGAGCTTGATAGCGGGATCATCCAGGAATGGCTTGAGAACCTGCAAGTAACCCCGAAGATCCCCACTTTTCGTGCTGATCAAATTGGGGCAGCCGTAGCACGTTCCAGCAGGACTCCTTTTCAATCAGACTGTAAGACTTACTAGGATAAAATCTGACACAATTGAAAGGGGAGGTCTGAAGAGATTGATCCCATGCATCTTATTGCTGATTGTCTCTGGGCACCGCTCGTATGGGAAAATCAGTTTTTGCGAGTATGCTTAT
>NW_016224878.1:0-1386 GCF_001687245.7 Rhagoletis zephyria
GACGAAATTAAAAATGACATCAAAATTTCAAACCTTCTAATCAAAATTTGTAGAAAATTTTCAGGTATTAAATTTTTTAGACATTTTTTAGTAGCTAAAAATTATCGTTGACTTTTAAGAAATTTTTTGTGGCCAGTAATGTGCATTTTCATCCGTATAAAAATAGATTTTATTCATGCGTTCTTAGCTATTTGAAACTTGCACTGCATTAGACTAAAATTTAGTGCAAATTTCAAGGGGCTAAAACCTACCGTTGATTTTTGAGAATATTAATTTTTTTTTTTAAGTTTCATATTCTAATGAAAATTATGGTTATAAATTTTGTAAAAAATTTGAAAATCAAATTTTTTGTTATAGAATACATGTGCTATATTTTCATAAAAAAAAAATTAAAAGTATTAAATAAGCAGATGAAAAACTGTCAATACTAAGGATCAAAAAAGATCGCTATTCAAATGACCGGTTTTATTAAGTTTAGTTTATTTTATTTGGGGTTTCGTTTTCTTTTTTAACTTAAGTTAATTTTATTTTATTTTGTTGTTTTTTCGCTGCATTTTTTGTGTTGGTTCAAAATTAATTTCGTAACCGCATTAATTCATGTCGTGTTAATAGCTACATGTGTACCTTCTTTCATAAAAAAAATTGTAGCGCTTACTTATATATACTTACATATTCCACACACAAAAATATGTATGTAGTATGTAATTAAGTTTTAATAATAAACTTTATCGCTTTTGTTCTCACTTTTGCTCACTTACAAACGTCCCGCCCTGTGTCGCGCCACACCTGCTGCACAGCTAAACAAACGTACATGAATGNATGAATGTGTGTATTTGGGCCTCTGTTGCCGAGTCGGGTTACGCTGTGGTTCAAACAAATATCCATACTTACATATTCATGTATATTAGGGTGGTCCAAAATAAGTAAAGTTGGAAACTTATTGCTCTTAACCCCTAGGATTGTTCTATATCGAAAAACTATACCCCTATTTTTTTTTAAATCAAAAAAAATTTAGAGCTCTCTCAAAGTGCTCAAAGTTTTCCATGTATTTTACATATATGTATGGGGGGAAACAACCTTTCATAGAAATGTTATAGAATTCTTGAAAATCAACATTTTTCGATCGGAAAACTCTGATTCTCTTCAGAATACTTCCAATAACAATACGATATTGTTTAATAATAATAATAGATTGGCGCTTACTCATATGTATATTAGTTTTTGGAAGAGCTTATCCTCCGATTTGTGGAGTGCGCCTTGCTGTTGTCACCAGTGTTGCCATTTGAGCCGTTTTCCGGCTAGATTTAGCCGGTTGTGATAACAAACAGCCGCAGAAATTTCGGTTTATCCGGAAGCCGATTTGTTAGCCGTTTTGTAAAAAAAAAA
>NW_016224879.1:0-1386 GCF_001687245.7 Rhagoletis zephyria
GTAGCACATGCTAATCATATGGGCAAGGGCGACTTTACCTTAGGTTTTTCAACAAATTATAAGAAAAATTTGCTCCCGATTTTGCTGAAAGGTAAATAAAAGCTCTGTGTACATTATTAGCGCATCATTTCAAAAATGCCAAATTTTGAGTTGTGACTCTTTTGAAGACGGTTTGCGATATGTATATTAAATCAAAGCTAATAACTTGTACTTTCTAAATGGTATAAATTTCCTTAGCATGAATTTCTTTCAAAAACGGTTATTTATGAAAACGATTTTTTGTTTGTTTTTTTTTTTGTATTTTTTGCTTATGCCCGCTCGGCCTACTTTTATTTTTAGATCGCGGCGTACTTTCACTTGGCAAAATGAATTAAGCTCGTGCGGCCTAGTTTCATTCTTGTATCGCGGTCTTAATACACGCGGCCATAATTCACGGAGCCGCTTCACACAGTTCCTGATTCCTTCATTTTTATTTTATTAAGAAAAAAAAACCGAAATTTTCGTACATCATGCACATATGTATTTATTAGCAGCTTGACTATTTTTCATCCGATTTTTAAAGTCGAAAATGTTTCGAAAGGAGGATTAGGTATAGACTTAGCTTGTTGGGAGTTTTCATCGGGTAAAATAAAAAAAGATCCCTATTTTATCTTGATTTTTTCAATTTTGACCATCGCAATTTCATAAACTTCCATAAAAGGTATAGTATTTATCTAAAAGTACATTCATTTTTTTAATAAATTGATAAAAGGATTGAAAAGTAGAGACCTCACTGGACGAACAAAAGTCACGTTCCACAAATCTCTCATCATACCTGAACTTTTAAATGGCGCAAATACGTGGACGATATAGAACAAAGGCTTTGGGGCTTTCGAGAGAAATATACACCAAAAAGGTCAATTGAAGACGAACTTGTCTAGGCTTGGGATGAAGAACTTGCATAAGTTTGTAATAGAACCGGAAAATTTACGACGATTTTAGCTCTCGGCCTAAATCGATAATCGGTTGTAATACCTAATGAGTAGAAGGTGAGTCGGTATACGACAAAATATAATATAATTATTTTTGAATTATGTAAATATTTGATTTTCTTTTTAATAGATTTCAAATACAGTACTGTTCATATCAAAGTTAACATTTAAAGAAAAGCAGTCGTTTTATTGCTCAAAGTTATTTGTTTGTTAAATAATGGAGGGATTTTTATAAAAATATGCTTGCTGATTGAAGATTTGCAGTATGTTCTACGAGTTTAAAAACAGGAAAAGAAAAAAACTTAAAGATGTAAATATGTATACATATATATGTATATCGATGGCTGAGTGGAAGATCGACCTATGTATCTCGACAGCCAGTTCGAAAACGCCCTATCCCAGAAAACTTTTCAAG
>NW_016224880.1:0-1386 GCF_001687245.7 Rhagoletis zephyria
TTATCTTCAAAAAAGTTTTTAATTAATAACTTGATTGCTTAAATTTGTTATAACAAAATATTTTGTAAAAACATTTTTAAAAATGTTTAACAATTTTAACGATCTAAAAATCACTTTGTAAAATTGGACATTGCAAATTTTGTACTATACCAAAAGGCAAAATAAAGTTATCTATTTGAAAACTATTAAACTTTAAGCATATTATAAAAAATTTGACTTTTAAATCGTTTTTAAATTTAGGTTAGCATACTCAAATTACTGGCCACTTTTGTTTATAAAAGAAAACCATACACAAACTTAAAAATAATGCTTTTTTAATGCTGTGTTTACTTGTCCTGATCTGTATTTTATGATTCTACATTTTTTCAATAATGAAAATGTTGAGTTTTGGAAACTTTTAATAAAATGAAATACAGAGCATTTTTTTCTTCTAAAATTAGCTTTTAAAATAAAAGGAAAATTCTGCTTATATGTTTCTATGAGTTAGCACAAAAGCTAACACAGATTAATAATAATATAAAGTCCTGCTGGATATCTCTTTATGAAGTATTAATTCAATAGCCTTCTCATTCGCTCCTTTTGATTACTGCTGATTCTCCTCATCTTTTTTATCTCCTCCAATGTTGCTAAAATTAAATTCGATTAACTTGGATCAAAATTGAATTAAATGCCAGCACTCACTCACTCAAGTACAAAGTGCTACACAAAATGCTGCTGCTTTTGTTGTTGTTGTTGTTGTTGTCCTCGTCGTTGATTAGAAACTTCTTTTTAAAGTTTTAGTAGTCTAGTTTTTTTCTTTTCTTTTTTGTTACATTTTCATTTGCTCCCCATTTGTTGACACATAGCAATTTGGTTGCAAAAGTTGGTTCCCGGCTACTTGAACCAAAAAAATCATAGGTTTCTTGCAAAAGAGTAAAAACCCAAGAAAAAAATTGGGGTCTCTCAACTAAAAGACAGCTAAATTATTTTGTCATTTTTTAAAACTATCATTAACTGCCTAAAAAAGAGGGTAAGTTTAACTGTGTGACAAACTTGAAAAAAATAAAAAAGAAAACGTTTGAATGTACTCTGTAAACTCTGCTACGTGAACATTTTTTAAATTTTTGCGCTATGATAACGTACCATCAGCGACACTGACAATTGTCATTTAATGTATGAAAAATGCAAGTGTTGTAAAAAAGTAGTTTGTTAAAAACTGAACTGGATGTTGTTAGTTGACGTAAGCAAGTAAAAAAAGTTTATTAATTTAGTTGACAGTAGCTGAGCTACAAAATATAAAAAACGCTTTCTTGATTGAAAGTTGATTAGAAAAAAAGGCTTTGAATGTTGTCAGAGAACTGTCGAGAACTGGCACTGGCTATTAATAACAAAAAATCAGACTCTTTT
>NW_016224881.1:0-1386 GCF_001687245.7 Rhagoletis zephyria
GGCGGCGGCGGCGGCGTGGCCCGGCGGCGTATACCTCTAGTACATACATACATTCATCTGCTAGACGCTATTTAATGACTTCATTATGAAGCGAGGAAATAATATTCAACAACAATTTACTATTAATTACTAATTAATTAATTACTTTAACATCATAAAAATTAATTTAAAAAAATACTTTTCCCCTTAAAAGGATAAAATCTAAACTTGACAAAAAATTTATCAAATGAAAAGACAATTAAAAAAAAAGGCTCCGCTGCCCGACGACGACTCGGACTTGAGCTCGGATTTCTCAATTGGCAGTTTAGGGCTTTGCTCGCTCGGCCATCGCGACTGCTGGGGCTGCGTGAGCAAAACGGCATACATAAATGTCTATTGTTTCCTTTGAACTATCTGATTTCGAATCAGTATTCAAAGTTGGAAGCGATGTTTTCGAGTTCACTCGGATTCAATGATAGCAATTTTTTCGTATTCGCAGCAGGCATTCTAATTGGTAGATTCTCTGCGATGCATTCCGTGATAGCCCTGAATAATTATAAGAGGATCTTACTTGATTGCTCGGAGTTCTCTTCCGAAGTGGCCGAGAGTTAGGTGATCGCAGAAGGCGAAACCCACATACGAGGTGGGTAAGAGGGCTCGAGAAAAGGGAATTCGAGTAACTGTTCCCTCTTGGATTACAGCGACATCTGCAATTGAAATACTCTCGCCTAATAGTTTAAGAACTACAATATAATTTTTTTTTGTTTTTTTTTTATATTTTTATTGAACTTTGTACCACGATTGTTTTTTAGGAAAAATTTAAAAAGTAACAAAGTCTAAGCGGTAGAAGTAGTTATAGCAGCTAATTCGGAGATCACCACATCTCTTCATCAGACTTCTTTTTTTTCTGGACTTCAGCAGGGATCGAACCTGCGTAATCGATGTTCAAAGTCAGAAGCGTTAACCACTGAGCTATGTACATCCCTTAAACTCTTGTTGCTAATTAATTTTCCTTATTCAACCAACTGCTATCAACAGCTCATTTGCCGCTATTTAAACTCGACAGCGTGGTTGTTGTTTTCAATATTATACATCCATTTGCTTATTTGCTTTTTTGTGTAGTGTCAGGCAGGCTCTTCCTAAACTATGTACCTATTTGGCAATGTTATTGTTGCTTATTAAATTTTTTTTTAGTTTTAATATCTTTTTTATATAGTTTCAGGCAGGCTCTGGGAAATGTTTAGTACCACTCACACCGTTTTTTGGGTGGGGGGCGAAGGGGGAGGGGGCGGGGCCCCCAAAACCCGCCCCCCCCCAATAGAAAGGAGACAGTCGCCGCTTTCTAAAAAGGGAACCGCCCTCCCCCTTGGACTCCTCCCACAGGCACCTAGGGAACCGTTTGAAAAA
>NW_016224883.1:0-1386 GCF_001687245.7 Rhagoletis zephyria
TACCCATTCATAAATTTTTATTGCAGTAAAGCAAAGTGTGGCTCTCTTCACTCTTTATTAGTTCAGTGATTCTTGTTTTAAGTTCGGATCAATATTTTAAACACTGTAAACTTAGATGTGCTATCCTTAGTCTACTTTATTTTCAAATAGTGCAATGTTGAGTCGCTTCACTACCCTCGCCAAAACACCCGATTTCTAAGCCTTCGTCGAAGTTTTGATATCTTTCTCGCAAACAAAAAAAAAAAATACCTACTTAACTCTGACTTAACAATGACTACTCAAACCTTTGATGTGAGTTTAGTCGAGCCGGATTCTTCAAGGAATGCATAAATTTTGACGTTTATGCTGTACACGGATAGGAAGTTGTTTTTTTCTTTCCTATTTAAGCCAGTGCGGCGGGCCATAGCTCAGTGAGCACACTCTGAGCACATGTGTGTTTCACACGTATACGACAGCGGCAGCTGAGCAGTGCATTTAATGCACACAGTCTCACAGCCATCTAGGTTAGTTTCCATCTACAGGCATTGCTAAAAGTTCGGCTATTTGTGTGCAGATAAGATCTAAAAAGTGGTATGATGTATTAGACTCTTGTCCTTCCCTACTACTCGAAGAGTGCACGCAGTTGTTTCGTCCTCTGCACAAATTACTGAAACTTCAAGTCAGAACAACATATACCGGGCGATGCTTGGCCAGGGGATGCTTGGTGGCTCGCATGTGAACTCTGGATATCGGACGAGCTGCTGTTTCAATTATAGATATCATTGCATTGAAATTATCGCAGTGGACGTTTTCTCTTTCCCTTTCACTCGTCGGATGAACCAAATAATGCTCAGGAAAGCATTGCATTACCTTAGGCTGCCCTCAGCTTCCTCGAGGCAACTCGCACTTCACAAACGGTTGCACCTCTTTCTCTCTGGGTGGTGAGAAAAAAGGTAAAAGGTTGAAAGGTACCAATTCGCTGCGGTAGTGAAGGTATCAATTTCGGCACCGAACAGATAAACCTGCTCTCCTCTGAGCAAAATCATCTTGAGAAATAATTAATGTTTTTTCAAGACTTACGTTTACCATCTCATGTCAAAGGACAATATAATCTAAGTAGAACTGTAACGAGGTCGTAATTTACCCCTTACAATCGTATTCGCTACCTTATGCATCGGAGTAGTACCGGATTCTTATTTCTTTCTTGGTACTGTATTCTATATAGTGGTTTCTAAACGAAACTAGTTTCTAGTGAGCGAAAAATATTCATTTAAAACGCCTTGATTCTCCCAAAAATTGCACTCTACTTCGTTGACAGGTCATACCGATTACATTTTCTACCACTGTTTAAAATATCTGTGTTTTTAAGTGCATCTTCCATGCAGAAGGCTAACATTTCGCTATGCC
>NW_016224884.1:0-1386 GCF_001687245.7 Rhagoletis zephyria
GATGGAATAGATCGCCAAGTGACAGACACAAGTGATGCCAGAGTGGTTTCAGAGCTTAGCGAATAAAATTTCACTGTAATTTGTCAAGTCTAGGGGTATGACTTGTGTAAATTGGTTTCTATATTAAAGTGGCGTTTTCCAGCTTTGAACGAACCGGAGTGTTATATAGGATTTTTCTGGTGTAGTGATCTTTAAAATCTCTACCATAGCGCCGCAAAAAAGCAAGGTTAAACTAGGATTTCGTAAAGGTATCGCTAATATAATTAATAAAGTTAAATACTGAATCAAACATTACTAGGTATGAAAATTCCTTAAGAGAAGAAAGTCTTTTATCAAACAGATAATAAGTCAACTTATCCACTTTGAAAGTGTTATATGAAACATTTTTTGATATTAAGCGGTAAGTTATTTCGCTCTAATTAGGTACTTTGTTAAGCTCATCTTGTAATAGCAAAACATCTGACATAAAAGTAATACTTCTGAAGATTTTAGTTATCAGCGTACAGCAAAAACTTAGAACGCCTAGACCAAGCTCCAATGTCATTAGTTAATGGATGAAATATAATTGGGCCTAGGATGTTACCCGGGTGTACCCAAGAAATGGTCCCGAAATCATGTGATCTCGTACTCTCGATTTCAACAAAACAAAATTTATTGGATAGGTATGATCTAACCCAGCAAAGAAATGTACATATATTGTATACCTAAACATTCAAGCTCAGACAATAAAATGCAGTGCGTGATGATGAAATGCAAAACTGATAAACACAGGCAAGACTCGAGGCAGTTGAGCGACCACAAACAAAACCATACTGACACGGATTTATGGATGCTATGAATAAAAAATTAGCTTTTCTTCAACCACTTTCTCGGAGAGTTTCGCGCAAGTCGAAAGTTTAGGTATAGGTCTGTAGTTTGTTACATAATTTTTCTTACCAGTAGATATATAGATAGATGCCAAACTAGATAGATTTTTCGTCTCTCCTGAATAATTTCAAATATGGACTTGGTACCTTTTCACCTTTAGGAAGACTTTTTTTTTATTATTTGAAGAGGTACTTTGGCCTCCTTTTCTGCCTCATCTCAGTGGGAAAATATAATGTATTGTAATCGAAAAAATAATCTGTAAAACAGCCGTTTTCACATTAGAAAATGTATTATTTTTGCCTCGGTAGGAAACTGGTAATGCAAAATAGAATACCCTACTTTACTTGGGATAAATGTGATTTAATAGGAAATTTTTGCGACGTTTTGGATACATTCGAATGCTGATTACATATTAAACAGTATCTGCTAGAATCTAGAACGTATAAGAAATACATTACATTATTTATCATGCATATGTAATGCATTACTACTTTTCCCACTGGGATGTTCAGGAATTCC
>NW_016224885.1:0-1386 GCF_001687245.7 Rhagoletis zephyria
TAGTGGTAGTAGTGATTACCATTGCCGGCCATTGGTCTGCACGCAGGCATACGTTTTGGAGCCAGGAGAAGGGGAAGGGGGAAAACGGAGATATTTTAATTAATTGCTATCACGGAGAGAGAGAGATTGTTGGCATTTCCACGTACAGTACCACCGCTGGGCTGCTGCTGCCGCTAATCGGTGACGATTTGTGTGCTTGTTCAGCAGTGATAGGCAGCAGCAGCAGCAGCGCTGCTGATATCACTCGCGCTGAGGTGTTATCAGGTGAACAAGCAGATGAAACAGACAGCGGTGACTGTGCAGCAGTGGCGGTTGTTGTCTGGTAACCAGCTCACCACCACACTAGCAAAAACTTCGCACTTGGCAATTAACATCGGTAGAGAGTGTGTGTCTCCTCTTCCTCCTATGATCAGCACCACCTGACCATCGATGCACAACTATCATCAACAACCACTTCGACGATTGGCAAACCCAAACCACAGACAACAACCAAAACACTGACTGACTCAGACTCTGCCTGACAACGGCAATTTCCTCATTCAGGCAGTCAGTCAATTTCGACAATCTGTCACCCGCAGTTTTTGGTGTCCTCGTTGTTGTGGTTGTTGTTGTGGTTAGGTTGTTCGTGTTTTACCAGCCGCCGTCGATAACGGTGTGGTAACAGCAACAGCACTGCAATTGAGCTGACCAGTCAGGCGAAAAAGAGGTAGCACCTTCTACACCGCACAAAAAAATCACAAACGAATGAGCGAACAAGAAAAGGCACAGTCGATGATCTTCTCCTCGATCTCGATCTCTCCTTCGTAATCGAATCTCCCTCCGACCACCACCGTCATCATCACCTCTCTCTCTCTCTCTCTCTCTCTACTCTTTTGCCGTCCATTGTCGTCCTTCTTCACGACTTCAATGTAATAGTAGAGTGCAGTAGAGTACACTAAAGATAGCACTGAGCACCCAAAGCACGGTACGGCACACACACTCTCATCTGATTGAACACAATAACACGGAGGGCACAATGCCCGGCCAAGAGAACTAGAGGAAAGAGAGGGAAGAGAGGGCAGAGAGGGCAGACACGCAGACCACGAAAAGGCGACAGTCATAGGCAGGCGGCAATTCAGTCAGTCAGACCGACNACGACACGACACGACATGAACGATTTTTGCGCGCCGCGCAGAATAGCTGAAGAGGAAAGCATTGCATTTTCCCCTCTCTGCGTCGCTTCTGCTGCCAATGGCAAATCAAATTACGCCTGGCTTGATGGTGCTGAAGAAACAGCAGAACAGAACAGGAGAAATAACACTAGCACTGCAGAGTTATATGCAGAGTGAGTGAGTGAATGGGGGGAATAAATCACGCAAAGGAAAAGCAGAGCAGAGCGTGTTGCTG
>NW_016224886.1:0-1386 GCF_001687245.7 Rhagoletis zephyria
AAAATGTATATACTGAAATAAATACATACATATGTATGAAGTGAAAATTCTTTTTTGTGTTAGTATGCCTGAATTCTTCACTGCACTTACCAAACTCACTCACGCACACATTCTTCCATTCTTCCACTCACCTCTTCCTTTTTTAACTAACAGCTTTTATACTTATCGATGTACTGCATATTGTACTCGTATACTCGTACTAGGAAATGTTAATTTTTTCGCTTTTTACGATCCCGGTATTTTCGGGATGTCGTTATAAAAATCCCGGGATCCCGGAGATTTAGATATTCATTACTTTTCAACAACTTAAATCGAAAAAATTGTTTCTATGTTGTTTTAGAAGCCCCCCTGGGTTTTAAACCTACTTTATTATTTATGTAAGTTGAAAAATATTTCATTAGTAACAAAACAAAAGGCAGTAGTTAAATATATACGCATTTAACAATACATTAGCGTGTACATATCTGCTAAAGTAACTTAAGGCATGTCGAAAAAGGTCGATGCAAAAAAAAACGCCTTATTTCAACCAGTTTAGTGTATATTTATTTTCTTTATTTAGCATTTAAAAATTATTATAAAAGTCTACCTTATTCTACATATAATTAACTGCACATTTCAAATTTTGTACAAAAATTATAAAAATTTGGTATCTACGCAGTTTTATATCCCATTCAATTAAAATAGGATGAAATGCAATTTTCATGCAGTTGCAGAATACCGTTGATTTTTAAGGATTTTTTAAAAGTTGTTGGGCATTTTCTTATATATAAGTAAATTGTCGGACATACTTTGTATGGAAGAAAATGCGTGACACCGCCAGCAAAAAAAATTACAAAAAATCAAAGTTACTTTTAGTCACTTGAAACTTGCGCTCTATCCTCCTGTAATTTAATGGGCTATACTTATAAAACTGGCGTACCTAGAATTTTTCTAAAAATTCTGAGTAAAAAATTTAAACAGATTAAAACAAAAGAAATTTCAAAACACACCAAGCAATCAATATAGTCACGACACTATTTTTTTTATTAGAACTTCATAATTTCAAAAATGAGATAAATTCTAAAAATTATTTAAAAAATTCAGTGCAATGTGGAATAAAAATGGGTACCAAATGAAAGAGAAAATTCTGTAGGATTTAAAAAAAAGTTAATTTTCTTGTGTTCACAAGGACGAACTGGTATTGAAAATGCCCTTTTAATCAACTTTATTTTTTTTAAGCTAATATAGTTAGAAGGACTAAATATGTTCGAGGACGTTGTCGAGTTTATATTAGTCCTTAACATATATTTTTTTCAAAATAAATATAGCAAAATTTCAAGAATATTCAAAGATAAGGTTTTTCAAGGACATTTTCAATACCTTATGCACCAAGAAATTTAACCTGTT
>NW_016224887.1:0-1386 GCF_001687245.7 Rhagoletis zephyria
ATACAAAGCTGCTTTCAGGCTCTTCGAACATTAATTTCTATTTCTTATTTTTGCATTTTTGTAAAATAATTTCCGGAATGTGACTTTTTATAAAAGTAAGCTAAAGTATTGAATAAATTTAGCAACTGTGAGAAACAAATATACTAACCGATAAGCATTGTACTAATTTTTAACATTAAATGCATGCTTTTTAAACATTTGCAAATGCATATCAGAAAAGCTAATTTTAAAGCCCTTTCCACCTTCTTCATGAGATTTTTCATGGTTTCATGTCATGGTTTTTCTTGGGAGGCAGGCTTTTTGTTTATAACTCCACTAAATAAAAAAAGTAAAATCATACGGATTCTAATAGATTTTAGTAAAAAATGAAACAAGTATTTTTTAATTTTCAAGATTTTTCTTTTATTTGGGGAGGAAACAGCCAAAAAGGGAGTGTAACAGATATGTCACATTATGTGACAACTTCTCCAAAAAAACAAAAAAAAACAAACACATTAGCATGTATGGAATAATTTAAAGCAATTGTTCTGCTTGTTGTAGCATACAGCTACACATTTTTTACATGCCGTTTGTGACACTCCACTGTATCCTGGGCGCTTGCAACGGATTCTCTTCTCGGCCCATACTGGCCAGTGCCCAACTTGGTCTTGCCTAACTGCAATTAGAGGAACATGTTGAGCAGGTCCCTTATGCTTTTTCGCTTGAATATCCGCTTCTATTCCACCTCTGTGTTTTATGGTTGTCTTTGTACCTAATTTGCACAGGACCGTAGCAACCTCCAAACGAAAATCTGCTGATGACAACTGATTGTCCTGCACATTCTTTTCTTTGCGAACTCTTTTGTATAAGAGCCAAGCATTAGACATTGCAAGATCTAAAAAGGGGTAAAACAAGCGAACTTGCTATCTTTTACTTCTCAACAATATTTTGTAGCGGCCCATAATGCTGTCGATGAGATCCACCCCACCCATGTTACGATTATACTCGGTCACTATGTAAGGTCGTTCAATAGTAATATATTTTTTGTTGGCCTTATCATAGCGCCGTACTTCGGACTTCGGTAGCTCACCAGCAAAACTAGATGCTAGAGTAACAGATTTGTTGTCCTTCCAANTGTCTTTGTACCTAATTTGCACAGGACCGTAGCAACCTCCAAACGAAAATCTGCTGATGACAACTGATTGTCCTGCACATTCTTTTCTTTGCGAACTCTTTTGTATAAGAGCCAAGCATTAGACATTGCAAGATCTAAAAAGTGGTAAAACAAGCGAACTTGCTATCTTTTACTTCTCAACAATATTTTGTAGCGGCCCATAATGCTGTCGATGAGATCCACCCCACCCATGTTACGATTATACTCGGTCACTATGTAAGGTCGTTCAATAG
>NW_016224888.1:0-1386 GCF_001687245.7 Rhagoletis zephyria
AAAAAAAAAAATTGAGTTTCTAGAAAAACTTTGGTTATGCAGTTTTATAGATCATTATATTCTAGTATAGTAAGGTGCAAATTGCAAGTAGCTTAGTGGTCGTGTTGATTTTTAAACGCTTTTATTTCCCATTTCGCATGCAAATGTGCTCAAATTGTTATCGAAAAAAATTATTAAAAATCAACGCTATCTCTTAGCCACTTGCACCTTGCGCTTTGTTATACTAAAATACAAGGATCTATAAAACTATACCCAACATTTTCTTAAAAATTCAATTTTTATTTTTTTATTATGTTGAAAATTTCTTTTTATATCCTTATAAATTTTTCTTGTGATTTTTTTTTCGTTTGGAGGGAATCCTAAAATTGTTTTCAGCTAGTTTATATTATGTTACATTTATTAGCGGGAACAGGCGAATCGATTTTCTTCAAAACTGCTGCTTTAACTGCATTTTGCATTAAAAAAAAAGTTACAAAAACAAACAAAAATACAAAAATAGCGCTCAACTGGTCGCTTGCTAGTTTTATCAGCTTTCATAAAAAAAAAATAAATAATCAAATTGCTTGAAAACATTAAGGCTCCAGTAAGTTGCAGTTTTGAACCACTGTACAACGGTGCTAAGCAACGGTGTGTGGGATGCGCGAAATCGTATTCACAGCTTTTTTCATTAGATAAACTTATATTCGGAGTTTGTAATCAATCGCAGATGCAAAATTTTAAGCGGTTTGCGGATGCCTCATTCATATTTTAAGCGGTGATCCAAAAACAAAATAAAATCGAAAAATATCAATTGGGTGCAAGTTCCCACAACAGCGCGATTGCATGGCGTCAAATTCATTTGCATACACACTTATGTATATCTGATTTTATTTGTATGTAAATTTAACTTACTTCCTGTCGCTTCATGCTGCAAATGAACTTGTGAAGTGAACCATAGAAAATGAATATCAACGACTATTCACACAGCTGTGCGAAAAAAGTGCACACATTACATTTGCATAGATGTATATAAGTGAAAAATTATGGAAGACTTGGTTAATGGCAGTACATTATACGCCGAATAATTGACCTTCACTTTAGCAGCTTGTCCGCCTATTTTTTTTAAACGATAACTCGGTCAGAAAACTGAACTTCTCAATTAAGTGAGCAGCGGTTAAAAGATGCTCTATATAAATATGCACATAAATAAAAAGTTGTGAAAATTCTCAATCCCACTTAAAGGAGTACTGTACAAGCACCTTTATGCATATGCTCGTTAAAATATGCAACCGAGCAAGTTATGCTAAGTTGACAGGCAGTCACAGACAGCGCATACATACATATGTAGTGAGTGACAACATCATCATCAACAACACATCAACAGTGACAGCAATAGTCGTGCCGACA
>NW_016224889.1:0-1386 GCF_001687245.7 Rhagoletis zephyria
CTAAAAACTCTCGTTTTAATGATAAACAAATTTTGGTAGTTTGGAAACTAATTTGATAGACATTTTGGTATCTAAAAATATTTTCAAGTGGCCACACTGGTACAGGCACGTAAACACAAATTAAATATGTACTTATATACATACATACGTGCATATGAATATATCGTCTCGGGGCTGAATATCAGCAAACGCTACTATTGCACACATCATTATACTATATATACATCCGAGTATATGGGAAATCTTTGCACGCCTTGGGGAGTCTTTAATCTAGTAAGGGTTCAAATTTTCAGGGAGTTTTTTAGGTGTTTTCCACAAAATTTCGATTTAGGAGTGTAAAAAATAATAGTCGCAAAAAAAGTACCCTAGTATAGATACATGCTTTAACTTATAGACGCTAGAAATAGTAAGGCTGCGATTTCGGTAAGAGCGTGTTTTATTCGCGCGACATCGCTTTGACAGTGAAATGCCCACACTTTGTATGTTTTGGTTTCGGCGAGCCACTTATCCAATATACGCAGATACATTGGATGCGATGTCGCGCGGATAAAATTATGCTGGATTTCCACTATGCACTAAATGGCAAAATTTGTAATAATAAAAATATTCGTGGCTTATGCCGACTTTCCACTAGGCATTGATATTACAAAAACTTGGATCATTTAAAAAATGCCATGTGGAAATGAATTTAATGGCTATTTTTTAACGTAATGACACGAATATTTTTAATGTCCAACTTTGCCAATGAAATTTTTGTCATTTGATGCCTGGTGGAAGTCAATATTATGGTAAAAAATTACTCATTACCTGCCGTCTTCACATGCTTGAAAATCTAGCTTGCGTTCTACTTTTTCATTTGTAAAATGTCGCCAAATAAAGAAAGCCCGCGGGCGCTATTTCATCTTTACTGTAGATCTTTTCTCCATTTCAGAATACATCCAAAACCCCCTGTTGTAAGTTAAAGCTAATATGATAACATTGAGCTAAATATTTGTTTACCTTTATTATAAGAAAAATTGATATGAACATATTTCAATGCATATATTTAATACATGTGTATAAAAATTAAATAATTCAAAGTTTCATCAAAAAAGGAACATGAGAAAGTAAAAAGTTAAACAAATACTTTCGTCGATTGTCGGCACCTGCTAAACGTAATGGATTTTTCAACCTATTATGTTGAATTGAAATAATGTTCTCATATACCTTCTCTGATGGTAAGTTTTGCCACTCTTTTGCTTTTGTTGGACCTTTAAACAACAGCTTTAAGTGACCAAATCTATATGCGATTCTGCCCTTCTCCAATACCAGATTGATCGTCGATGCGTGGTTAATAAGTTAGACTATGTCGACCAGCTGAACTTGTCAGCCCATGCGAGAGCTTCC
>NW_016224890.1:0-1386 GCF_001687245.7 Rhagoletis zephyria
ATTACTCTATTGCAAAGTGTGATTTAAAAGATAATGTTGCGTACTGCATGTTTTTCTTAGATCCTTTACCATGGAATGCCTCTTTAACCTACTAAATTCAAATAACGCAATTTCTACCTCATTAAATACAACTTTACTCTTCATGAAATTGCACATTCTAGTAAGCCATGCATCGTTTTCCTTGGAAGGATAAATTAATAAACAGAAAATTTGCAGTGACTTGAGATTTTTCTTGATAGATTCTTCATACGCCATGGCAACCGATTAATGAATAAAGCAGAGATACGGATCGGTGAGGACTTTTTTATTTCAATTAAGTGCAATATTACCAAACTCGTATTTCAAAACTCAACGACGAAAGGCATTCACTTGCCATGGCATACATATTTACAGGGCAATTCTGGCTAAGGAAGTAAAAAGTCTTTCGTAAAACAGAGACAAGTTCGAAAGACTTTTGTTATTCTAGTATAAAAAACATAAAAAAAAAAGCTTTCTCATTTACCACTCGTGGTGGAAATCTATTTTGAGAGAAAGCCCTTGNATGGATTCGGAACCTCGGGCACCGATTTTTTTTAATATACATTTTATATTTTTTATTTTAATTTTATTTAGTTATTAGATTTTATTGTCTTAAAATGAGAAATATATATCTCTTGTTATATTCATTTAATTATTAAAAAAAAATAAAATATTTCATCTTTTAATAATTTTGTTTTTTTTTAAGAAAAATGTACGCATATATATTTTTAATTCCACTAAAATTTTTAAAATCATATGTATTTGGGTTTTTTGTTATATTTTTGATTTAAAATTTTTTTAAATTAACATTTAGATTTTGTTTTGATAGAAAAAATTGATTTATATATTTCATTCTATTTTAGGATCTTTTAATTATTAATATTTTTTTCTCTTTTTTTAATTTAATTTTATTTTATTTTAAGTTTGTGTTAATCTTATTATATTTTTAAGTGCTATTTTCTCCAGTGTTGATTTAGTATTTTTTTTTCTAATTTAATTTACTTTAATTTTTAGATTTCATTCCTTTAAAAAGGAATATATAAATACGTATTATTTTTTTGAAGTCCAATAATTTTTAAAACCATTTTTATTCGTTTTTACTTTAACTTGATTTATTTTTTATTTTTTTTATTTTCATCTAGTTATTAGTTTTTATTGTTTTAAAAAGAACTATATATACATTTTTTAATTAAATTTAGTTAAAAAAAACTTATTTGTAAAAGATGAACAGCATAAGGCTAAGACCTCCTCATTAGCAGATCTGTCAGTTAGTCGTCCGAAAGGCAGTAAGGAGCCTTCAAGAAAGTATTGCCTTACGTAATAAGTATTTTTTGAAGAGTAAAGTTGTATTTAATGGGGAACAAATTG
>NW_016224891.1:0-1386 GCF_001687245.7 Rhagoletis zephyria
TAAATCACAACAAAAGGCGATTGCCATGGATTTTAATTGATGTAACGATTTAAAAAAAACATTGCTTCCAAAAGGAATTCCCTCTGCCTTCTTCTCTCCTTTCTATTTTATATGGTGTGCACAAATTGAATGCCATCCGCTTTCGTACACTTAAAAGGGCTTTTGGAGAACGTAATTCAGAAAAATTTTTAGAGGAGTTCTTCTAAAGCTGCTTCCTTAATCCATAAAAATTATGGCCCATAGTTATAGTCAAAAATAAAGTCGACTCTAAAGTTAAAAGCAGCTTTTTTTTACAGATATCCCATTGAGAGCTATGTCAAAAAGCTGATTTTAACTTTAGAGTCGACTCTATTTTGACCAATACTTTTTAAGGCACTTAAAGATCCATATAAAATATTTTTTATCGCAACTTAAAATGCTATTTGCAACTCATTTGTAATGCTAAAGGCCGTTTTTCAAGTACATTTTTAGATTTTTCTGCTCTTTTAACATACATTTGGTTTTCAAAATATGATTTTGAGGGGCAGATAAATTTTAAAAGCTATTTGAGAAAAGTTTCCCAAACTATGGCGCGTATTATTGTTCTCGTACGAATCGCGATGTACGCACGGAGTCGGGGCCTACATGATATCAAGCCTGCATTGGTAGAAGTATTTAAGATCGTAGCGACTAACAACGACCATGCCCAGAAACAGTTGGGATCATGCATAAATGTGCGCTTAAGCTCCAACTCGATTTTGTTGTTGAGCGAAGGTGGCTACTTTTAGCTTGGTTAGAAAGTCAGTCATACATTTTGAATGGTGGCAGTCTTATACTCAGGTACGAAAAATCTTAAATATCAATATTTTTAACTAATATGAATTGAATGCCCCACTTTTCTTAGGACATCGTCCTAGGAAAAAAAATGCATTTTCGAATGTGAAAAGGGTTGTTTTACTGATTATTTTTTCGATTACTATACATTACATTTTCCCACTGGGACTTTTATGTTTACAAAAAAAAAAGAACCATTTGCTAGCAACCAAAGCTAGCTTGCCTTGGAACTCACAGGAAAGTCACCCTAGTTTAGCAAGTTTTAAGTCCTTGAAAATTCAGACTATTGTTCAATTTCTTACAGGGTATAACTAAATGCTTATTGTATGTAGTAAGTTTAAATATGTCACATATTGAGTAATCAGCATTAGCTCAGATAATCACAAAGAAAGTCGTCTAAAATTTGAACATGCGCTTTTGACGTACACATAATTTTATTTGCCTTTTATGCTGTGATATTTGGCTTTGAGTTTTAATTAATTCCGAGCATTGACGCCCAAATTGTAAACTTGCTTGGTTCCCAGGTAAGTGGGGGCGCATCAGAGCACGTGTAGATATTTATATAGATAAAGT
>NW_016224892.1:0-1042 GCF_001687245.7 Rhagoletis zephyria
TATCGAAATATATGAATTCAGATGCCGATGCAATAACGACGCAACTCAAAATTAAAAAAAAAAAAAATCCCTTATTACTTTTAAGAGGCTCATGTCTCTAATCCTTGGCTAACTCATGTCTAATCCTAACTAAAGTAAGTTTAAACTTGGTATGAAAATATATGAAACCTGTCACATATTCTTGGAGAGAAATTGGAGCTATTGGAAAAGGAGCGTGGCACCTCACACTGTATATCTCTGGAAGTGTTCATGGTAGAGTACTGGAACTTGGTATGGAGGTACTATGTATATGAAATCAATCGCATACTCTTGAGAAAAATTTGAGCTATTGTAAAAGCGCGTGGGCCCTCCCATACTATACGAATTTTTCATACTGCATATCTCTGGAAGTGTTCATGGTACAGCACTGGAACTGGGTGCGGAGATATATGAAATCAATCGCATAGTCATGAAGAAAAATTACGACTATTTGAAAAGGGAGCGTGGCACTTCCCATATAAACCGAATTTTTATCGATCACCGAAGTGATCATTCTAGAGTACTGGAACTTGGTATGGGGATACTATGTACATATATGAAATCAATCGCATACTCTTGAGAAAAATTGGAGAAATTTTTGAACTTGGTACGGAAATATATGAAATCAATCACATACTCATGGAGAAAAATGGAAATTATTAGAAACGGGGCGTGGCACCTCATATACAAACCGAATTTCTCATACTGTATATCTCTGGAAATGTTCATGGTAAAGTAGAAATCTATCGCATACTCATGAATAAAATTTCGGACTATTTGAAAATGGAGCGTGGCATCTCCCATATAAATCGAATTTTTCACAATAAGTATCTCTGGAAGTCTTTACGGTAGAGTACTGGAACTTTATACCAGCGTGGCACCCCCCATACTAGTCGAATTTTTCTTATTGCATATCTCTAGAATAGTTCTTGGTAGAGTACTGGAACTTGGTGTGGAGATATATGAAATTAATCGCATAGTCATTGAGAAAATATGGAGCTATTGGAAAAGGGGGCGTGGCACC
>NW_016224892.1:1195-1386 GCF_001687245.7 Rhagoletis zephyria
TGAGTCTCTGGATAGTTTAGTTTCACAATTTAACCCGCCAGTTGGCGCTGGAGTTGAGTTATTACTAAAAATCTTTTTTTTTATGATCCGATTTGACGAATATTCAAAACATGTATTGAAAACGGTAAAGGAAGTCCAATTACAAAAAAAGAGATGTGAGGTGATGCTGAGCTCGAGTTATTACTAAAAAT
>NW_016224893.1:0-1386 GCF_001687245.7 Rhagoletis zephyria
ATTTTTTCGTACTTTATACTGATCCTACAAATGTATATTTAGGTAAGGAAGAAATGGAAAAAGTGCTCAGAATATAAGTTAAGCGGAGAAAACTGAAGCGACGAGAGTTTTGGTTAGCTTCCAGGGAAAAAACATCGACTACGTCAGAAACGAATGTTCTAAAGATTGTAAGAGCTTTTTCTTTTGTTTCTGGAAGACATTACTTTAACATGGGTATGTTATTGGCGGTAGCGGCTTTCAGGCAACTTTGCACTCCCCGTAATGCACATTAGGTCAAATGATACATTTGGCTGTGCGAAAGTCCAATTTCGTAAAGGCAGTTTTACATTATTTTTTGTTGCCATTCTGTAGGGAATACCAAAGTTACACTTTCAAAATGTTATTGATACGTTGTTTGCGCAACCGGTTTATTTTGTAAATTTCAAGTGCATTGTTTTTGTAAAGTTCGAATAACTAAAGGAAAATTTTAAATGGGACACCAAACTATATCTAAGTGAGAATCTAGGTCCCAATTTAAAAAAGTGACTTTTTATCATTTGTTTGCAAAAAAAAACTGACTTATTTGCATAACCTCTAAAATTTTCTGATTTATTTCCATTTATGATTTTATGTAAGCTTTTACAATTTTTTTAACTTTCGGCAAACAAAATGGAATCGGAAATAGATAAACTAAGATGTAATGAGTTGAATTTGTTCTACTTAACTTGCCGTTTTTAGCCGTTTTCAAGAAAACGTTTTTTTCTGGGCTATCATGCTATCACAGAAGGCAAGTTGTTTGAAGTTTGGCTGATTGGATGTTCGAAAAAAGAGAAGCCTTTTCGGTTGTCAACCATGTTGAAAACAAATTTGGTGTTGCTGATATTTGCGAAAGTTCCATGAAACTCTTAGAAGAAAAAAACGCGTCTTTTTTGCAATTATTTATCAAATTAATATGAAAATTATGGGAAACAATTTGGAAAGGATGCTAAAATATTTAAATCTGAAATCATAGCACTTCTTGCTGATGAGGTTCTTTTCGAAATCAAAAAGCCAACTGTGTCGACCATCAGCCGGATTCTAACTTTCGCTATCGCTAAAGTGCTAAAATAGGATAGCTAACCGTTTTCCGAATTTGTAGCTATCTCCAAAAAAAATCTCCAACATTTTGGTGATAAATAATCCATTTTAATGGTGATAAATAGTGAAAATGGAAGTATGTGATAGCAAAAAAAATAGCAGCCTCAATTTGGATTACATTTCATCTCCTGTAGCGTAGCCGAGGCGATGTTACAAATGCACTAGCGCCGATTCGCAAAGACCATTGATGAGCAGCCTTCGCAAAATGGCAAGTCCTTGGTAGAATTTACGGACTGAAATTACGAATTTGTTTTAATCAAAGTGAATAGA
>NW_016224894.1:0-1386 GCF_001687245.7 Rhagoletis zephyria
AATTTTTTATGGACTTCGAACTTCCACATTATATTTAAGTTTAACAGGCAAAATTTTTGTCAAGAAATTTTAGTAAAAAAGTTGGCTATTTGTATGAAAATTTGTTGATATTTTCCTAATTTTGACACAAGTTTACAACTTAGATTTATACGATTTCTTTTAGATAATCAGCTATACTATTTTAAAATATTTACAAAAAAGTTTCAGAATTAAAAACATTGCGAATATTGTTAAAATATCACTTTATGATTTGATTTTGAGCTACTGTGTATACACACACGTGAATTAATAAAATATTTTGCTACACCTATGCAATTAAACTGTTTCTTATTTCATCTCTTAAGTTCCTNAAACCTAAGACACAAAATATAGTTTAGTTTCATTGGTATATAAAAAAAAATGTAAAAATATTCATTACCCTTTTCATTCACAGGTAACAATTCAACAAAAAATTACATACAACTAATTCATTGATTGCTTGGATTTGAAATTATCATAAAAATAAAAAATATTCATTATTTTTGATTAATACAACTAAGCAACTGCTGTACCTTAATCTGCTATTTAAAAAATAAATAACTTAAAAAACAATTCATCAGTCTTCAAAGGAACAAAAAACTTATAAAATATGAATTCGTAGAAATAACTACACTTAAATCAACTATTTACAAAGTTTAGCTTTTAGCTTCAGTGCTTTTAACTTCAGTTTTCTTTTCTTTTTTTCGTTTAGTTGAAGTTGAGCCTCTTCGAGCTCAACATTCCTCTTAAAATATCTACATAAACTATTTAAATTATCACATACTTCGTCCAGCTTTTTCATCGAATTTTCGTGATATTGGCATTGGTTTTCCACTTGCAGTTTTAGCAAATTGTCTTTGCCGAGTGGTAGTGAGCGTGCGCGATTCGGGGGTGCAATAACAATCGGTGGCGTAGTGGGGATAGCATTCGGTGGCTGATTCTCTGCATCATTACTTGGATATTCTTCAGGCTCCAAGTTTATACAATCAAGTGGGCTAGATGATGCAGGATCGCCGAAGGTAGTAGCACCAAAGCGCATTGTTTCAGCCTCGCCATTTATAGATTCATCTATGTTCAGTAACGCAACCACTTGTTCTTCCGTCGCAGTTAATGAACAGAATCTCGATGGTCCACCTCCTGTTCCCGACATGCTCTCCTTATTCCTTCGTAACTTCGCCTTAATATTGCTTTTATAATCTGCCCATATCTACATAAAAAAAAATTATAACGTTGTACAATATGGTTCACAAAAACATAATAAATTTGTTACCTATTTGCATTCAGGGTGCATCGACCCCTGGCCTGGGAAAAGGGGCACTCTCCGAACTTGTGATAGTTCAGCTCATAGAAAACGCTACTGGGATAATC
>NW_016224895.1:0-1386 GCF_001687245.7 Rhagoletis zephyria
TATTTGAAGCAGCTCAGCTTGAGCAGAGCAGTTACAAATGTGATAGACGCAAGTCTAGACTTTCCTGCTATTGGCTCATTTTCGCCACCATATAAAGATTTTATTGGAGAGCCAAGCGCCGCGTTTTTTAACCCAATCAGGAGTTGTGGTGCTGCATTTGAATGGACTGCAGCGTCAAACCTATTAAATTTTCAAATCTGACAGCAATTTGGTAGCATTAAGCGATTGGATAGGCAAGTCGAGTTTTTTTGACTGAGCGAACGCTTTAAGCGCGAGTTTCTTATTGCCGTTTTTAGCTGATATGGCTAGGTCGACTACGACAGGCTCGTCCTCATACCTATGTATATCACCAGTCCATCGTATGCAGAATGGTTGTGGTGTGCCTGTTACGTTTAGTTTTTTCAACAGCTCTTCATCGGTGAATGTGAGGGATGAACCATCATCTATGAAAGCATAGGTTGACATTCAACAACGGCCCGAGTGCAGAACTACAGGAAGTACTCGAAACAGTGTGCTGCTCCTGCCAGAACTATGCATAGTGACATTGACAGGCTGTGCTGAGACGCTCGCCCAGACATTTTTTGACGCTTGTACAGCTTCAGCACCAACTAACTCTGTGTTGTGTTGTAAGGGATGATGCCTGCGGGTGCAACCATTAACGTTGCATGTTGCGGCCGATTTACAACTAGCTGTCGACTACCTTATAAAGCATCGTTGACATAGTTTCAATTTGCGAACTACCTGTCACTTTTGACTACGTGGCATTAGCTTGAAAGAGGTACAATTAGGGACATCACTGCAATTTTCTTCGCAAACGATACATCTTACCGAATTAAAATTATTAATCACGCCACGTAAGGTGTATTTAACACGGTGGTGTTTGCCGTATATAAGTCAACAAATACACTAAATTATACGCAGATACTGTCATTGGTATGAGTTACAAGAAACACATAATTTTGGCGTAATGCCCTCCACTGCGAAGAGATCAGTTGTCGCCCCAACACCACCTTCATAAATACACCTTGGCGCCACGTTTGCGTACTATTGGTGACTCCTTTTGCACGAGAACGCAATTACTACCTTGGGCTAGCTGAAAAAGCTAATCGCTGCAATGTTGTTAATTACAGACTGCTAAGCTTCGTTTATGCATACCCCAATATGCTGGTAAAAGCTAAGGTAGCTTCTGTTTAAATCCGGGATTGTTCAAATGGCTAGTTAGGCAATCGATTCCAGCTGGCTTTCTGGCGGTGACGGATGTTTACAATTTGTCGCTGTAGAACGCTGATAGCTATAATTTCGGAAACGCACGAAGAGTGCAACAATCGGTTTTTAACTGCACTGTACCTACCAATGCTTGCCGTAGTCTTAGCAGATTCTCTTCTT
>NW_016224896.1:0-1386 GCF_001687245.7 Rhagoletis zephyria
CAACATTGAAAATAAAAATTAACATTTTTCAAGGGAATTGCAATTTACTGAGCATTTGTGTGTATGTGTGTGTGTCCATTTAGCCCGTTTAGTGATCAATATCTGTGAATGAATTTGAATATGATACACCTGCGAGAATTTTGTTTTTTTTTTCGCTGGAGAGAGTTGCTTTTCGATATGNCTATACACGATTGGATAAACCTGTACTAGCCTATAGACTGCCAAGAAATATTCATTTTCCCACAGATTTAAATTTACCAATAAAATAAGCGCCAGGAGGAGTTATCTGATTACAAATGTATCTATGTATGTATGCATGTTTATGTTTTGTAAAAATCAGAGACCGTAACAGTTACAACTTTTATTTAAAAAAAATCGCTCTTTAACAATTATTTTTTGACTTTTATTTAATTACTCCCTAAATAACCGTTATTTCTGGCTTTTATCTTATACATCGAAAATAACAATTACTTTCGATTTTTATCTAAATAATCTACAAATAACAGTTATTTTTGATTTTTGAATTATATGTGTTAGATAACAGTTACCGAAGACTTTTATTTGTAAAAGTCATAAATAAAAGCACCAGGTCCAAATAGCTCAAACAGCTGGCATATTTAAATCATTGAGAACACTTTGAAAACCCCCTTCTCATGTCTACAGTAAGACGTCACCAAACGCCATTTGCGGGCTGTAATTCTTCTACATAAGCTTGTATCTTTGTACATATACATATATGTACATTAGACTGCATTACCAAAAAAGGATTGTGGTTTTTCCGTCGGGCCTACGAAATCTATTCAAGACATCCACCAAAATATCTCGGAAAAATATTAAGATTTACGTGAGTTTGACCGATTTCAAAATACCTTCAAAAGTAGAGTTTTTATGAAACAAAATAAATTTCTTAAAGAATTTTTTGCAAAAAGACAAAATTGATGACAAAACAGTTTAAGCTTTAAAAAAAATCTACAAAAAATATTAAAAAAAATTTTCAACGGAATCGTGATAATGAGAATTTTGATGCTGTTTTTTTAACTTTTTTCAAAGATTGAATATGAATTGAATAACTGGGCCAAAACTGGTAAGGTATTTTCTCTCATTTTTTTTTTCAAAAAGAACTTATTCACGTCCCATTTCTTTCTTCATATCAACACACCTTGATTCAACTTTGAATGACGCTCGTTCATCCTACCTTTATCTTTCATACTTTGAAAGAGTTTATTTGCAAAGAGATAAAAAGGGTGAGACCCCAATTCCTGCGAATGGTACCTCATAAGTCTAAATTGGTTAAGTTTTGGCTGAGTTATTCAAGTTTTTCTTAAACCAATCTTTGCAAAAAGTTCAAAAATAGCATCAAAAATTTCTTTATTATGATGCCGTAGA
>NW_016224897.1:0-1386 GCF_001687245.7 Rhagoletis zephyria
CAGCTTTGCCATCTGAGCGGTGCACCTTTTCTCCGGCCTTTACGGTCACTCACCGGTGTGGATTTTGCGGGGCCTTTTCAAATAAACACCTCAATGCTATGATCACATACTTTAGTGAAAGGCTATGTCGCCGTCTTTGTATGCTTTACGACAAAGGCGGTGCACCTGGAGCTGTGCTCTGATCTCACCACAAACGCTTTTCTAGCTGCATTTGCTCGTTTTGTTGAACGCCGTGGCTATCCGGCCAAAATCATGAGCGATAATGGCACAACCTTTGTAGGAGCCAAAAGAGCAACGGAGAAAGAATTTATAGACTTTATGAAAGAAGTGTCACACGAAGTCGTTCAGAAATATTCACCTCAAGGGATCAACTGGCAGTTTATTCCCCCCAGTGCCCCTCATATGGGTGGTTTGTGGGAATCCGCGGTTAAAAGTTTTAAACTCCATCTCAAAAAAACCGCTGGAGCCCACAAATTTACCTTCGAAGAGTTTACTACTCTCCTAATTAGAATAGAAGCCGTTTTAAATACCAGGCCAATCTCATCCCTCTCCCAAGATCCTGGCCACTTTCAACGTGGCACCTCACTCTTATCGCTTCCAGAAGTGAACCACCAAGATCTATCGTTAGTTAACAGGTGGGAAAAGGTGAAGGTCTTGCATCACGAATTCAGTCGCCGTTGGAAGGAAGACTATCTCACAGATCTCCAAAAAAGGTATAAATGGAAAAATACACAAGTTGAGCCGATCGTGGATCAATGTGTCCTCATAAAGGACGATAATCTACCCCCCACTGAATGGCGCCTTGGCCGTATAGTAAAAACACATCACGGCAAAGACGGTCATATTAGGGTAGTCGACGTGCGCACCCAAAACGGCACTCTAACACGACCCATTGTTAAATTGTGTCTCCTACCCGCAAACGACCTACCCAGACCTGTAGAAGCCTACCCCCTTCTAAAACCTTCGCTCAAGCCAACTCTTCTTTGTTGACTCGACTGCCGCACTGTTAACTTCTCCCGCCTATCTCCGCTGTAAGCACCCTCCCTTGATTAATGAGTGCATAATCATTATACGAATATATATGCCCCAATTTCATATGCTTCACAGCCAAGTACCTTAGGAAAAATCGCCCACTAATCGCCGCCATTCGACCACCTATATTTGCAGATGGAGATGGAGACCGACACCGGCAGTAGTCCGAAGCAAACACCGAAGCCAGCACCTAGACCAGCACCTAGACCCGCACCCACGCCTGCTCCTCAACCAGCACCTCGCCACACGCGGCTGTCGACAGTGGTGCCACCGCCTGACCCGGCCACCGAACCGCAGCCAAAGAGGGATGACTTCCAGCGATGCCGATTATGTGCTCGCTACCATGCACTGCGT
>NW_016224898.1:0-1386 GCF_001687245.7 Rhagoletis zephyria
AATAATGGTAAACTGCAAATATCTCGAAAAAATTATCTTGATAAAAAAACAAACATTTGTGATCCAGTGTAATCATACACACACATAGACTAAAATGGCGTAAAGAACAAAAAGCACAAACAAGGACAAAAGCAAATCCAGAGGCAGAGCCATAGGTAGACTATGAATGACCAGGTCATTGCCATAATACGACATAGGTGATTAGATTTTTGTGCCAAAAGTTGTTTAAAGCCCTGTCTGCTCAATAAAAATCAAATACCTAGCACTACCTCCTGAGACTGAGGACAAAGTGAGCTTTGCATGTAGGTTTTGAAAAAGTTAACGTAAAACCACAATGAATAGTCTTGTTGTGTTAACCACTCGCCGAAAAAGGTAGAGTATAGCAGGAGCAGAAGTCGATATGCGAGTACCTGAGTGTTCAATAAACATGCGACGTTCTCAGTTCTCGTGTTTAAATTTATGCAATAGTTGCAATAGATTGGCGGTTACACATTAGGGCGTAACGAAAACTACAACATGTTTGGTACGAAAATTGTATAGATCTTCAAAGATGCTATTTTAGTCCCTTATTTTGGAAAAGAAATCCTGGCTATCTGTGACAATATCTCCAGTCTGCGGAATGAGCTTGAAAAATGGAAAATAAGAATGGTAGTACCAATCTTTAATATTTTTACAACGACTTATACAAATTGTAAACACAAAATATATAGTGTGTTATGAGATGGTTGTGACCAATTAACATAGAGAATGTGAATGCAAAACAAAAACTCAATCATGTATGATTGTNCGGTTGAGATTTTTGTACTCAAAATGTGAAACCAGAAGATTGCCATTTCCCCTAAAAATAAGTAAACAAATGAATATTTGGTGCTAAGATATTTTTCTAAGTGTTTGGCCGAGCTTCTCCTCAAACTTAAGGCATAAGTTCTGTTGTTGTGACACAAATGGAGACACTTACATTTTTAAGGCTGACTCCGAACGGTAAATGATCTTATTAGACGGATTTTCAAGGCAGAAATATACTCGAAGGGTTGCCATTACGTAACAAAAGACGACTGCTATTTTGGGTTATTATCTGACCAGGAATCTAACCATGGGCCTATGGAGTGGAAGTACGCTACGGCGGCCGCCGTAAGTACATGCTAAACATAATGTATGTATACATATTCCCTTATTTGTTCTCGAAATGCATGAAAACTATAGTACGCTTGCAAACATTTAATAACATTTTGTGATAAAGAGTTTTAAAGGTGTACTTGGACTTCAAATTTGTGTTTTATTAAAGTATTAAATAAATAAATAATTATCGAAAATTATTATTTTAATAAATAGATATAAAAACATTTATATTTGCCAACTCTTGGGCTTGGCTATTAAGCCACTTAA
>NW_016224899.1:0-1386 GCF_001687245.7 Rhagoletis zephyria
GTCGGGCTAGATTTTTTGATGGTATCACCCATATTGTCTGAAATAAAAAAAAAAAAACCTTTGTGTGCATATTTATATGTAAGTACGTACATATACAAATACGATTAATGGATATTTTCATATAATAAACACGAGTTTTTACTATAAACCTTATATTCAAAGCGTACTAACTCAAAATACATAGGTATATTAGGGCTGTTCAGGATATTGGTCAAATGATACAAACATTGCATTTGGTCACAGAAACCAAGGTTGTGAAAAATTGCTCGCGCCATTTTTCCCTAAAATGGAATTAATAACGGGAGAATAAATTCCGATAACTAAACAAAACTGGACGCAAATATTAGAATTAATGTATGGTAGATACAACTATAATTTTCCGAAATGCGAAATAATCTTGCCGTACTAGTTGATCCTTAAAATGGTGTGGCTGCGCTCTTATATACGTATATTTACTTTTTTAAAATTCCCTTTTCCATAAATTTCTGCTAATTTTGTTATCGAAATCCTGGTTAAGATGGAATAACATTCGCTTGATCCTTTGTCTGCAAGTTTAGTCGAGGGATTAAACCACTAGGCGTAAAGACATAATTTTCAAGTAAATTTAGTAATTCGTACCAATTTTCCAATAAAATGCTTTAAATTAAGTGCTTCTTTGTATGTTAGAAAACATAGTTTAATAAATGAAAAGAATATAATATATATTGTAGAGATCAATGTTTTTGCATTTTTAGAAGTAATATTCATTTTTATATAAGAACCAAAAAAGTTCGCAACTAAAGAACTTGACTTTCTATTAATTTTATTAATCACATGTCAGTGCATAATTTATTTAAATATAGAATAAGGAAATATATATTTTTTTTTTGTGTAGTGATTAATCGAATTAATAGAAAGTCAAATTTTTCTTTGTGGAGTGATTAATAAAATGAATGGAAAGTCAAGTTTTTTATTTGAGAACTTTTTTTTTATTGAAGATTACAACTAATTAGATGCTGCAATTGTTTTTTCTTTCAATTGATCAAATTTATTATTACATACATATATAATGATAAGTACATTTCATACGCGTTCTTCAAAAACGAATTAATTCAAAATTTGTGGTTTTTCATGGGCTAAATTTATTCACCGCCCTTATTGTATTTTCTTATAATTTGCTGAAAAAATATAAATTACTTAAAGACTCCCTTGCCCATATGATTAACATGTGCTCCGGGGGACTGAGCTTATACGCTTTAGAAGAACTGGTACAATATGTAAGTATGAATAATAGGTAAGTAGATAGGAGAATTTAAATTTCTTGCAACTAAAAAATTTAACCTATTTATTGTAAGATATATTGTAAGAGACAACTGATTCCAATAACCTGCTTAGAACAGTCAACAC
>NW_016224900.1:0-824 GCF_001687245.7 Rhagoletis zephyria
AGTTGATTGTAGTTTTAAATTTTTTTTAGTTCAAAAATAAGTGCGTAATACGTTTTTTAAAAAATTCACATGAACCTTTTTGCAGCTGTAGCTTAAACTTTAATGAACTCAGGTCCAGAATCGTTTGTAGTTGATTGTAGTTTTAATTTTTTTTTTAGTTGAAAAATAAGTGCGTAAAGCGTATGAAGCTTTTTACAGCTACAGCTTCAATTTTAATGAATTCAGGTCCAGAATCGTTTGTAGTTGATTGTAGTTTTATTTTTTTTTTTTTAGTTGAAAAATAACTTCGTAATGCGCTTTTAAAAAAATTTATATGAAGCTTTTTACAGCTACAGCTTAAATTTTAATGAATTCAGGTCCAGAATCATTTGTAGTTGATTGTAAATTTAAAATTTTTTTTTTTAGTTGAAAAATAAGTGCGTAATGCGTTTTTTAAAAAATTCATATGAAGCTTTTTACAGCTACAGCTTCAATTTGAATGAATTCAGGTCCGGAAGCGTTTGTAGTTGGTTGCAGTTTAAAAATTTATTTTTTTAGTTGAAAAATAAGTGCGTACCAGCCCCGTTTGTAGTTGATTGTAGTTTTAAAATTTCTTTTAGTTGAAATAAGTGCGTAATGAGTTTTTTTTTAAATTTATATGAAGCTTTTAACAGCTACAGCTTCAATTTTAATCAATTATGATCCAGAATCGTTTGTAGTTGATTGTAGTTTTAAAACTTATTTTTTTTTAGTTGAAAAATAAGTGCGTACCACCATCGTTTGTAGTTGATTGTAGTTTTAAAATTTTTTTTAGTTGAAAAATAAGTGCGTAATGCGTTTTTTAT
>NW_016224900.1:913-1101 GCF_001687245.7 Rhagoletis zephyria
TACAGCTTCAATTTTAATGAATTCTGGTCCAGAATCGTTTGTAATTGATTGTTGTTTTAAAATTTTTGTTTGTAGCTGAAAAATAAGTGCGTAATGCGTTTTTTTTTTAATTCATATGAGGCTTTTTACAGCTACAGCTTCAATTTTAATGAATTCAGGTCCAGAATCGTTTGTAGTTGATTGTAGTT
>NW_016224900.1:1140-1386 GCF_001687245.7 Rhagoletis zephyria
ATTTTTTTTTTTTAGTTGGAAAATAAGTGCGTAAAGCGTTTTTTTTTTAAATTCATATGAAGCTTTTTACAGCTACAGCTTCAATTTTAATGAATTCAGGTCCAGAAGCGTTTGTAGTTGTTGTAGTTTAAAAATTCATTTTTGTAGTTGATTGTAGTTTTAAAATTTTTTTTGTTGAAAAGTAACTGCATAGCGCGTTTTTTTTTAACTTATATGAAGCTTTTTACAGCTACCGCCTAAATTTTA
>NW_016224901.1:0-1026 GCF_001687245.7 Rhagoletis zephyria
TTGTTAAATACGTATTCTTACCTATAAAAATTTTCGCAAAGTGACATTTCTTCACAGTATGTATACAGTCATCAATACTCCGATGTTTCTAACTTGCTCGCTCTAACGCATAGCATTCTTATTAGAGTACGTAGTTAGTAGTATCGGGTATGTAGCTCTAACAAAGGGACATTTTTTTGACAGTTCCAACAAAAAATTTGTAAGTGTGTGGGTGAGATGACTAAAAAGTTGTGAATGTGTTTGTAAATCGTTTGATTTTCAGGGGAAAGTGGTGAGCCGTGGCTGGCAGGGATTATCTCATCGTTTAACAAAATTAAAATGTATGATTGTTTGAGTTTTGGCCACCTCTGCTTTAATGTAGTTAATTTCAACGACCGCAGCTTGAATAGTGATGAATTGGATAGCATAAGAAGTACATTCGAATATTAGTTTTTTGACGTTGTTTGTGTGTCAGAGACTTGGTTCCGTGCAGATATTTCAGATTATTGCTACTCCATCCCAAACTATAATTTACTAGCAGACCCGGCGAACTTCGTCCCGCCCAAAATTTTAATATATTTTATTGAAACCTTTTAGTCCAACATTTTCATTAACAATTCACGTTTACGATTTTCATTGGCACATTTGTCTGCTAGGANCTGCTAAGATTAAGGTTTGGTGGTCATTTTCCGCTTTAAATAACCTAAGGAAAGTGTTATGTCCGTTCTTGAAATTCTCCAGTTGTGCGCCATTTCATAGTACGGTTATTCGCAAAGCGAAATAAATTTTTTCCTCTTCACTCCCTGGCGGCAACAATGACCCGGTTCTATAGTGAATGTCCTAGAAGCTTTACAGTATAGTAGGTGGCAATTTCAAAATGGGTGCGAATCATTGTTCTACAGAAATGCAATATACATATACTTATTTCAGACGAAATACCTTAAAAGTTTGAACGCATAATAATATTGGAAAATCACATCCATTGGGCCAATTGCAACGCAGGAGCGTTCGATTTACTCAATGGTGCAACAGGTTGATTTAATCTTA
>NW_016224901.1:1212-1386 GCF_001687245.7 Rhagoletis zephyria
CAAACACACCTACAGAAGAATAAAAAAATTCATTCAAAGATAGCTAAAGGTCGGTACGTTTGTAGGCCTCACACCCCTTTTCAAATAGCCCAAATTGCCTCCATGAGTATGGGCTTGATTTCAACTATATACATACATATCTCCATACGAAGTTCCAGTACTGTACCATGAATA
>NW_016224902.1:0-1386 GCF_001687245.7 Rhagoletis zephyria
AGTGCGAGCAACTACATTCATATATACTACATATGTATGTATGTATGTACATTAGGGCGCCCATGGCACCATTTCTTTTTTGAAATTTCAAGATCATACCCCCTAATTTTGTTCTTTTTTTTGAGAAATATTATTGCCTATATTTATAAATTTTTTCAGAGAATACAGTTTTGCAGATTTATCAGTTTTTTAATGGATATTTTTCATAACAATTTAAAGTTCGAATAAGTTGTGAGAGGAGTATTTATAGGCCTTTAAAATGATGTATAAAAATCTATTGTAAGACTTGGATTGTTGGGATTTTTCATCGGAAAATAAAAAAATAATATTTTTTCTTAATTTTTTAGATTTTGACCATAGCTAATTTTTACAACTTCGAAATATGTGGTTTTATTTAAAATTAAATTTATTTGCAAATAAGCTGATATCTCATTTATTGCAATCGAATAAAAATTGTCGAAGTTGGACAACTTTTCTTAAATACCAAAACGTCCTTGAAATTATACGCGTGTGTGTACTGGATTTGTAAATCTTTAGCACTTTAGAAAAAATTGGTTTTTCAAAATTTTTAGTAAAATGGGGGTGAAAACGCCCACTTATGTGATATATGCGTATCTCAATAACTACTTGACTGATCTCGACCAAATTTGGTACACACATTGTGCTTAGCCTCCTCTTACAACATATATGATCTTTAAAATTTACTGAAAAATATTCATTCAAAAACTGACAAATCTAAAAGACCGTATTTTCTGACAGAAAATGACAGGTCCCGACCTCTAAACGATTTTTTAAAAAACCTTTAAATATATTATTTCCCATAAAGAGCTAAAAATATTAAGGGGAAAGGTCTTGAAATTAAATTTTTTTTTTTGCATGGGCACCCTAATGTACATACAAGCAAACACGCCGTCTCACGAATAGTGCGTGCTGAGCAGATTGAATGGGAATTCCAAGCGAAGGCATGTGAAGTACATCACATGCACACACAGAAGACGGATTGTTGTTAGCACGTGTAAGCACATACATACATACATATTTACTTACTTACTGCTGTGTGTGTGAACGCTTTAGTCCTATATAACAGTAACACACATTTTTATAAGAATGAAATTCATTACTTTGCTATACCACTTCAATTTCCTTCGCAAACCCTCCTTTTGCCCATTTTTACCCTCCACCTGCACTCGATGCCTTCTTCGCGGTTAGTTTTCTGTTTTACTTGATATTACTCTTTACACTAAACAATTTTAATAATAGTCTCAATGCCTTTTAAATTGTGGGTTGCATTTAAAAGTGAGCACTATGAGCACACTTATGCATTAACGCTTATATATATACATATTTAGTTGTAGTGTACAAGTAAAAGGTTAAACACACTGGTCG
>NW_016224903.1:0-1386 GCF_001687245.7 Rhagoletis zephyria
TTTCATGCCCACAGTGGTATTTGATAGCCATTTTGTGTCCATAAGTAAACAAAAAATTAGTATATTCACATGAATTCCGGCTTACAGGGGGTTTTGAGGTATCTGAAGTCAAAATAAAAAAAATATAAAAAAAAATGGCCGATCAAAAATAGCGCCTAAAATCTTAAACACAATATATATTTTTATATTAATAATAATAAGAATGGCTTATGTTTATGTCATTTAAGAGTTATTGGGGTCACTAAACGCGGATCTGAAATCAAAATAATAAAAACCAAATTAAAGGAAATATTAAATTAAAGAAATATTTAGTTAGATTTGTTTTTTTTTTAGTTTGTATTTAAAATTCTTTAATAAAAATGCCATTGAACTATAATATAATCATGTTTACGCATAACTTACACGAAATTTGTTGAAAAAAATNTCGGACACGGTCGAATTCATTATTTAGTATTATAGTTTAAAACACAATTTATTATCTTGAAATAAACATGAATTTTTTGTTGATGAAACCTGTAGAAAATGACTTATGACATTTTTTTAAACTGTTTTTATTAAAAAAGTCACTTGAATATTTCATTAAATACTAATTAGTTTAAAATATTTAAAAAATTTCCTGAATAAAAAAATGGCTTTTGATGAGATGCATGCTGTGGCGATTCACTCGTGTTGTTCGACTCTTCCAACGAGCGTTAAGATGTTGCACACATATTGAAACTAATTGACGTCAGCTCTTGTCATATTATAAAGACTTTCGGTGTGCAAATATTTTACCCCGCCCCGAATAGCCGCAAAGTCAACTCCAATTAAAATAATAAAAATCTACTGAATTTCATGAATAAATAATACTTCGGAAACTTTTATGAAATAATTTATTTGATAGGCAATTTATGGTTAATCTAAAAGTTGTATTTACTTTAGAGTTCAGCTAAACTTTCATGCTTTCAATAAATATCTTATCAACATCGGGCACCACGACATGCATAAATACAAACGCACGTTCCCCTCAAATTTTGTATGTACATACGTATTTTATAACTTAGATGGCACTACCGTTCTTCTCAACTTCCAGCACCACGTCTGCGTTCAGTTGCAACAAGCACTCCAGTGGCATAATGAAGCAACACTTGAGTACAAAATGAGATATTAGCATAATCCACAATTCACAATCCGCAATTTTTCTTCTCTTTTTTTGTTTTGCAATGCCTACGAACTAACTAGCGCCACAAAGGACAAGGCGTTACCAGCTTCATGAAGCAAAACAATGATAACAATAGCAAACGCGCCGTTTCCACTCGAAGGCACAAAGGCGTTGTTTGTGTTGTTTGTGTGGCTGGAATGCGGGCGGGGGGCGAATGCTCATTAATGCCAACAAACAAACAAACA
>NW_016224904.1:0-1385 GCF_001687245.7 Rhagoletis zephyria
CGTAAATATTAGCTAGTAAGAAAATGAGCTAATGCCATGACGCTGAGTGTAATTCACACTTAGACAGGAGTTGTTTGTGCTCGTAGGGCTTTTACAGTTGAAACTGACAAAATAAACCTATTTCACTTGCGGGTAATTTGAGTGACTTCTGGCGTGCCCCATGGCAGCCATCTAGACCCATTAATCTCCAATATTTTTATTAATGTTGTCGTAATGGTTTTCAAATTTATCGAGTGCTTGCCTTATGCCGACGACTTCAGGCTCTAATGTCATCCTATAAGACACCCTGAAGACAGTGTGAATTGGCAAAATGGTATTAACTCCCATACATTATGTTGCAAGCTCGTCCGATAAAAATTAATTATGTGGACGGTACAGATGGTAGCTTCCAGCGTGTTAACACAGTTAAAAAATTTGGAGTTTTTCTCGACACCAAGTTTAGTTTTAACTATCATAGCGAATACATAATTTCTGCAGCCAAATCCAAACTCGAAAAAATCTGTATAACCACTAAACTATTTAGTATTAACGATCCCCCATTACATTTTTTGTAGGTGTTTTGGGTTACCCATAAAAAAACAAGTTAATATTAATAAATTTTTAAATAAACAATTGCGTATTTTTTCCGGAAGTCTTCTGAAGAAAAGAAGAGTTTTCCGATTAAAAAATATTGATTTTCAAGGATTCTATACCATTTCTACGGAAAATAGTTGTTTTCCCATATAAAATACATGGGCAAATTTGAGCGCTTTGAGTCACCTCAAATTTTTTTTTGATTGACCTTAAACCTTGCATAGTTTAGTCTTTATTAGGCTATTCAGACATTTCTGTGGGAGTGAGACCGAGAATCCGAGCTCTTTTCAAAATAAGGGCCACCCTAATGTGCATATGTATGTATTTTTTCAGAAATTTTCGGGTCAACGCTTCAGCTAACCTAACTGCAAAACGGAATTCAATATGCGTGTCATAAATAATACTCCCGTATGGCATGTAAATTAATATTCTATATTCTTCATTAAGGCAACTTTAGCAAACCGAAACAGGAAAACTTTCTCCTGCTTAATATAATCAAACCATCTCCTCGTAGCTAAAATGAAATTTACGACGCATCGTTATGGGGATGTGTTCAAGCAAAACGTTCAGAGTTATTTATTTCACATAAATATGAAATTTGTTTGGATGCAAATTTAACAGTAATTTGACTTTGAACTCCCATTGCAAAGGGCTATTAGAAAGCTATACAAAGCAAAACAATGCGAAAGTTTCAGCAATTTAGGAGCATAAAACACAAAATGCGCGGGAATTAAAGCGTTGACCATATTTGTAAAGCTCATTCTGTTATTGCTTTTGAAGCAACTGTTAGAGACACAAATTATGAATTTCTA
>NW_016224905.1:0-1385 GCF_001687245.7 Rhagoletis zephyria
AACGATATCGACCAATATATCGATAAAAAATTATTTAACTGATATTCTCGCATAATCTCATTGATGCTAATGATAAATATTTCTGTTTTAATATGGAAAAAATTTAAAGCAACAATATATACAAATATTCTTTTTATACATAGAATGTTTCTTCTTATTTTTATTTGAACAAATTGTCTGTGTGGTCTAATTGCCTGGGCTTTCTGAAATTGGTCCTTCTACGAGTATTGAACTCTACATTTTCAAAATTAAATCGAATTCTGCAGTGGCACTTTAAATAAGCGTGAGTACCAGGTTAGGTTAGAAAACTAGGCATTAATTTTATTTCATTTGGTCGGGTACAACTACCCCGAAATTATCTCGAACTACAGAGACCGAAAATTGTACTGAAGTATTTCTGAAAAGGTTCTGAAAAAGTCGTGAACTTGTCCAGAAGTGATCTCCTCTTGAAACGGTCACAAAATGCCCCTAACTAGTGCCAAAATGATTCAGAGCTAATGCCGAAATATTCCTGAACCAGTCCCCAAATGGTCTTGAAATAGTCCTGAACCAGTCCCGAGATTACTCTGAACTAATCCCAAAATTAGCCCACACAAGTCCTGAGCTATTCTCAAATGGTCCAGAACTACCCCGTACGCGAATAGCACAACTACCCCGAAATGATCCCGAACTAGTCCCAAAAATTGTACTAAAGTATTTCTGAAATGGTTCTGAAATTAAGGTGAGGTGAACTATTCACTAAATGGTCCTGAAAACGTCTTGAACCAGTCCTGAAATCACACTGAACTTGTCTCAAATGGTACGAAATTATCCTGAAATAGCTCCGAAATGATCCTGACTATTGTCCCGAACAGGTCCCGACACGGTACCGAATTTATCCCGCACAAGTCGCGGAATGGTCCTGAAATAGTCCTAAACCGGCCGCGCAACAGTCGAAAAAGTCTCGAACTTGTTCCGAAAAGATCTCAAAAAAGTCTTGAAAAGGTCCTGAAATGGTCACTTGTTTGTCCCAAAATGATGCCGAACTAATTCTAAAGCTATGCTAAAATAGTCCTGAACTAGTCACATTATCATTACATTAAAAAATCAGTTTGCTATAAACTAAAGCATTTGGGTATTTTTGGAAGGCTTTTATAAAAAGCGAAACGAACAAGTTTTTTATTTTTTATTTTATAAAAAACTTTTAGTTGACGGTTACTTATAGACCAGAATCGAAGTGGGAATGATTTATGGAAAGAATTTCACTGTCAAAAATATCGATAGGATAACTCAATATGCACTTGGATGTCTTACTCCTATTTATTATCTTCTCATCCAATCCATTCTGGTTGTTGAAAAGTTTCAATTTCTCAATGTTAAACATATCCGCGCCAACGTGTTAGATA
>NW_016224906.1:0-1385 GCF_001687245.7 Rhagoletis zephyria
TGAACTTACCGAAATTTCGACTGTTTTTCAGTTATTTTATATGTAGACACTTGTACAAAAAAAAAAAACTACAAAACTGAGTTGGGGAATGAAAGAAAAACATGGGTTCACACAGACGCACACGAGGTTCTTAGCCACCCGCGCAAAGCGGCTTAAAACAATAAAAAAGCGAATGAGAGACACGGGCGATATGGGATGATAGTCACACATCCAAGTGCATATGTATGTACTTACATACACATACATGGCAAATGTGAATGTCTGTAGTTGCACAGGTAAGTATGCCTGTAAGTATCCATTATTGTTCACCAGTGTTCTAACGAAATGACATATAATTAATTATGACTTTTGAGGTGGACCTTTTTATGAGCTTCATTTCAGTTTTTTTACATTCTTTCACACAAAATCCAATCGAAAAAGTGTAGTAGATGCCTTTTGTTATTTTTAAATTTTTAGAGTACAGATTAGTAAATCATTGCATACAGTAGACATTTTTTGCATAGTGCTATTTTTTGTGTGGTTAGCAGCTTGATATGCGATACTCAGGGGCAGTAATAAAGCCACTTTAAAATCTTGATTAAAAAACCTGGCAGCACTCTTGGATGTTTCCACTTTCATTTAGAATTATAAATTTTCTCTCCGTAAAGGTATAATCGCGGTTAGAGGAATGTAGCTCCACCTGGCACTTATTCTTAAAGATTATTTTTCCGAGTGAATGTGTAGAACCTTCCATCTCCTAACCTTACTTAATTGGGCACAAAGAGGGCGTGCTGTTTTCTCCATTAAATTCCCGCATTTCCGATAGAATGGTTTGAACGCACCCATATTGAAATCGATTTCCACATCTATATTTGAAGGAGAGGCAGGAGGAATTTTACTTTCAATAACTGCACCGTTAACTGCTAGAAAAACTTCAGCACACCGACACCTGAGTGGAAGGTCGACCTATCTCGGCCGCCAGTTCGAAAACGCCCTATCTCAGAAAACTTTTTAAGAACGCCCTATTTCAGAATTTTATTGAAGAACGCCCTATCTCAGCACATTTTCATTGCATTTTTAGCTGAGATAGGTTGTTCTTCAACCAAATTCAGATAAAGGGTGTTTTTCAATCAAATTCTGAAGTAGGGTGTTAAAACTCAGGGCCTAGTGTGATTTACTCGCGGACTGGAATTATATAAGATCCGACTAGGAATTACATATTACAGAGATAAGAAAAGCCAAACATGTGAAGGACGTGTTCTGAAAAACATTGGACGCTACCATGAAGTCTCTGCATTCAAGAATCCTTTGACACAACCTCTTTGTAGCCGCTGATTGAGTTCTAGAGACAACAAGAGACCAGCACTTTGTGATTTTCAACGACAGTTAGAATAATAAAATAAATT
>NW_016224907.1:0-1385 GCF_001687245.7 Rhagoletis zephyria
TCTACCTCTAGAGGTTTGATATGATACCAGGCGACGGGGTTGATGTTTAGACTTTTATAGGATCTTTGCAAAGCATAGGTTTTATAGCAATGAATGGTGCCTGGACACACAACAAAAGCGTTGTAAAATATGCAAAAATTTTAGTATAAATGTAAAAACAATGAAAAATTCGAGATTTCATAGCACCGAAAGCAGGATTCCCCCTTAAAGCTAGTTTTCGTTGCGCCATCACTCAAAGCCACGCGCCAATTGTTTTTCCACAACATGCCTTTCATAGCTTGCTCTACCGCGAGGTGGACGTTCGAACCGCGGTTTTGTATGGTGGTGGAAAAGTAAATGATTCAACAAGCCTCCCTCCCCCTATGGTATCGAATAAAAAACACCTACATGCATTCAGATAACCATGGGTAGTGGTTGTAATTCCATTATTACAGTAGTGAAAGTACAAATCGAAAAACAAAACAGAAGTGGAGGTGGAAAAATATTGACTATACTATCGATGGTTTGTGTTTTACAAAAATACTATCGATGTTTTACGACAACAATTTAAAAAAAAAAAAACACTTTTAAATGAAAAAATACCTTTTTTTATAAAAAAAACATGTTTTAAACAATAAAATACTAACCCATTTTTAAATATTGCATATGCATATCAGAGGAAAGGGGGTTTATTCGCCTTTATAACGATACCAACCTTTTAAAAATCGGTTAGTAATTTTTTTGTTTGAAATTTTTTTTCCTTTAAATGTGATTTTTCACAAATTTTTATATACGAAGTATACAAATATGCACATCAGAAGAAAGGGGATTTAATCGGCTTTACAACGATTCCAATTTGTTTGTTTAAGATATTTTTTTTTATAAAAAAATGTAATTTTTCATTTAAATGTGTTTATTCTAAAATTTTTATATACGAAGTATACAAGTATAAGTACATATCGAAAAAAGGGGATTTAATCACCTTTACAACGATACAAATTAAAATCAGTACAAAATTTTTTGAAATATAAGGAATTTAATTTTTCGAAGACCTGAACTTTGACCCCTTATAGCACCTGTAATATAGTTTTAGGTTTTTAGTTATTTATATGTAATAATTAAATATAATTTTTTACCAAAGATCATATTTCGAACTTCGAAGGCCCATATCTCGATTTCGGAGGCTAACTTACTTTTTTACCTATGACTTACATCTCTTAAAAAATTGGTTTGGTCCAATACCCAGAAAAAAGGTTGATTTTGCCGTACAGTGTTAAATATGGCCGATAGTATCGATATTTCAATACTACCGGTATATATCGATAGTCAATTCAATCGAAGGTTTTCCACCTCTAAACAGAAGTACTCGCAACAGATGACCGCGCTAAGTGTGTATGTAGCTGTGA
>NW_016224908.1:0-1385 GCF_001687245.7 Rhagoletis zephyria
CGGAAAAAAATCTATTGCGGCTACTGCTGTAGCGACATCTACCTTGCAATAACCACTTTTTTTCGAATTAGAAAAGTGCGGTTTCATTGAGAAACAATTTTAATTTAGCCAGACACTTTAAGCGATTACAGAGATTAAGGAAAAGAAACAAATTAAAAATGGCTTGACATGGGTACAAATTAGTTTTAGAAAGATCATTTTAACATTAAGAAATCAACGCGCGTGTCTTGTGAAGCCAAATCGACCACAATTTACTGGCTGCAGGCAAAAACTTCCTGAGCAGTGCGGTACGGTTTACGGTAGTGCAAAACAATTCGATTGGCGGAAACGCCAGCATGGAGTTTGGAAAGGGTTGCACGTAAACATTCTACAACATTTTTTTCTGTAGATGACTTATGACCAAGGTAATCAGTGATGCAAACTCTACATTGGTGACAGTAGTAGTACGCAAGATAGATGGCCTGGCAGTTAGGCAGTGTCCACTGAAGGTTTAGCCACTCTACCTGTGGGTGATAATCGATGGACAAATCTAGATCAAAGGCTCGCACTGAGCTCAGTTGAGTCAGTGGACGGGGTAAGTTGCTGTTTAAGTAGCTCAAACTAACTGACAAATGAAGGTGAGCCAGCTGTGGTAGTTGAGAGAGTGCAGGAAACAGAGTTCTCACTTGGGGTGCGCTCATTGGTAATAAAGTTTCTAAACCTAGTGAAGTGATAGATGAAAATTGCTGACCATTTAAATGTATACATTTTTCAAAATTTAGCCCTTTCAAACGAACAATTCGATTGCAGAGAGGCTCACTGAGAGAGAACACTGCATCATCATCCCCAACATTCTGAAGATCAAGATGCACCTGAAGATCGACATTGCCGACGGCATGAGATTCGAGAGAAGCCAAAAAAGGAGGCAAATTGCCCCTGTTCATGAGTATCACTTTCAGCTGGGCTAGTATGGGTAGATCGGGAATATTTTCTTCCCATCCCTGGATGGCCAAGTGCTGCAGAGCTGTAAGACTGTTGATGGCGGTGACGAGTGGGCAAGTCACTTCGACAGAGAATTCACATGGCTTATTTATTGTCAGGCTGATCAGTTGACTGGCCAAGCGAGGGGGCTGCAGCAAAAAGGTCAGGTACTCAATGTTGCTGTTTTCAAAGCACAAGCTTGAGCAGGCCCACGTTAGATTGGTGACGGCAGAGAGCAGAACGGTGACCAGCTCCTCAACGGTGGGCATTTCATCCTTACAAAACTTTTTGAACTTTAGACTGTTTCACTTGCTAACACGAATAGCCTTTGGCTGATGGGTGGCTGCATTGCCGCCGCTGCGTTCAGCATCCTCGGCCCACAGTTGTATACTGGGCGACGACGGAAAGAAGTTATTGTTAAGGGT
>NW_016224909.1:0-1385 GCF_001687245.7 Rhagoletis zephyria
CCGTACTTATGACCTAAGTTGGAAAATAGGCTACTATTTTAGGAGTTGCTACCTATTAGAAAAGTTTAATTAAATTAATAAGCGGAAATGACTGAACTAATTTGCATGAAAGTTTGCACTCAGATAGCTTATGACCTAGATTGGAAAATAGACTACTTTTTTAAGAATTTTCACCTGTTTGAAAATGAAATTTTGCTCACAGATGGTTTATGACCTGGATTGAAAAATAGGTTACTTCCTTAACCAGCTTTCTCGATCAGAATGAAATTTGGTACACTTACTACCTATTTCGCAAGGATGGTCTTAGACTGAAAGTAAGTCCGATAACTCAAGGCCCCTCCCATACAAACTGGAATTTTCATATTACATACATATCTCTGGAAGTATTTGTGGGAGAGAGCAGGAACTTGGGATAGAGATATGTATTTGAAATCAATGTTGAAATTAAGCGATTAATTATTTATTAGTTAATTCGATAAAATTCAATCCGATTACAGTTAATCATGATTAAAAAAATCATTAATCATGATTAAAAAAAATTAGTTTTTAATCATTAACTCTTAATGTGATCAAGTATGTTTGGTGATTAATTAATTTATGCTGGAATTTTCTTGTGCACACAAAACAAGTTTATCCGGTATGGCTAAGTCGGGTTTCCTCATCAATCTAAGCAATTTGGTGTGCATTTTCAGATCTATACCAACAAACGTTTTACAAACTAGGTTTGTAAAAGTTCCCAGTTTATGTATTACTAATAAAAATAATAAAACACAAAATAATTACTAAACTGGTGTTGGGTTTCAAATTCGGACAAACTGGAACACTTAATCAGATTTTATTTTTAATTGGATTAACGATTAATGATTAAAATTAATTAATAGTAATCGCAGTCAGCGATTAACGATTAAAAAATTTAATCATTAATCATACAGTTGACTACGACTAATTAATTTTAATCGTCAAACGTGATTAACATTTTAATCGTTAATTTTTAATCGTTAATCAGATTAACATTTTGCCAACACTGTGTGAAATCATATTCATATTTACGGAGAAAAATGGACGTTTTTGGAAAAGAGGCGTAGCACCTCCCATACTGACTGAAAGTTTCATATGGCATATCACTTCAAATGTTTGGGGTAAAGTACTCAACCTTCCCAATTTGCCAAACGACGTCGTTTCCGACTCGTTTTGGTGAACAATTTGTTCGCCGGCGACGGTCGCAAATGACTCGCCGGCGAACTCGCCGTCGGATGTAGAGCACACTTCGCCGGCGGGCCGCAAAAACGACTTACCGGTGGGTCGCAAAAACGACTCCCCTGCAGCCCGCAAGAACGTGTACCGTGGGTACATATATTTATTAATTTTTTATTAACAACTCATAC
>NW_016224913.1:0-1385 GCF_001687245.7 Rhagoletis zephyria
TAATATTTTCATACCAAAATTGAGCACGCACGTAATTGAATAACCACATATGTAAGTGGTCCAAAAATGCATGTGAAAAAGTATGAAAAAGTCGGATATTTTTGCTCTCACCCCCTACGATTATACTATACCGAAGAAAATATACCCCTATTTTTTATTTTAAAATACAAATTATATTTAGAGGTCGTTCAATGCACGCAAATTTTTCCTGGTATTTTATGTGGCGAAAAAATAACTTTTCGTAGAAATTGTATATAATTTTCGAGAATCAATATTTTTCAATCGGAAAACTATCCCTGTAGTCAAACGAACTAGTTGGAAACTACCTCACAACTAGTATGAACTGCATGCCCAACCAGTTAGCCAACTATCTTTTTTCCATGCAATCAACTGGTATTTTTGACATGGGGATGTCCCCTACGAGATGGCAACTGTCAGATTTCGGTCAGAAATATACCAGTCTCTTACAAGTTGAAAATAGACAGAAAAATACCAGCCCAATTATGTACCAAAACCACTACTTTGGAAGTCTAAAATTAAAATGATTTCATGAATACACTTTAATATATTATAAACTTTTATTTAACAGCCTTAGATTTGCTAATAATTAATGTTAAATATTTTGAGTATTAATTTAAAGCAAAAATAAATACATAAATATTCCAAATTTAAATTAATTTTTCATTAAATGTTATTAAAAGTAAAAGGTTTCAGGTACAATAATTACTATATTTTTATCTTTTTTAATAATATTGAATATGCAAGAGAAAACATTTTAGATTAAAAAAAAAAATGAATACTTTAGTTAACTTTTGAGTGAAATTATTCTTAAAAATAATTTATATATGTTAGGTATAATGCGTAATTTTGGGTTACTTATAATTAAAAATCTAAACTAATTCATGTGACAGAATGGGAAAAACGTTGATATATTAAATGATTATTTGTGATAACTCATTTTTATTAAAAATATTGAAATATAATACATAGACTCTCCGGAATCGAATTAAGAATATACAGAATTTTGAACATTCTCAGTGGTTTTCATGTCAAACAGTTTTCGTAAATTTTTTATTTAAGGATGGCTCATATTATAACAGATTGCAATATATCTTAATTTTCACTACCACTAGGGCTTTAGAGGTAGTGTATTAAAAATTTTACTAGCACAAGGGAACGAAAATTTCCCTACTAATTACACTAACTATGTGGCGATCTGTGATTTTAATATCCATTTCCTTACAACAAGTTTCTTCAAAAATTTATAACCACTAACCATATAGAGGTAGTGAAATGCCTTTCCATTAAGTGCATAGCGGTAGTGAAACCATTTTGTAACTACCACTATGCTCTCAGTGGTAATGCATTTCAAATTTCACTACCAC
>NW_016224914.1:0-1385 GCF_001687245.7 Rhagoletis zephyria
TTAGTTCAATTGCTTCCGGACGAGAATCTGCTCCTCCTCAATCCTCGGGCTGAGCTCACTCCTCCTACGGGCCAATACTGCCGGCCACGATCGAACCAACGGGCTTCCTCTGCTTCGTTTGGTGTAACCAACACACGCCCCGTTTATTTATTTATTTTTTTTTTTTTTGAGGTTTTACAATTTTTTTTCAAAAANTGTCGCCCGAGAATGCCCATGCCTGCGCGCGAGTCGGGGCAGTTAACGTTTCAGTTCACACCGCAATCTTATCCTTACGGTCCACTGTGGACTCCTTTATATAGCCTTGTTTCTACCGCCATCCGTTTTAACCACCGTTTTCCGTAATCCGACCCGTTCGCCCTATATCTATCTCTCTCCTAATGATTTACTCGGCTCTCCGAATGGCCCTTTTCAATCTGGCAACATTTTTCCTTAAAAGCTTTACAATTTCCTTTTCCGGAAGCAATTGTGTGTTCCCAGTGTGCCAGGAAGTTATTCGATTGCACGCCCAGGAATTTTGAATGTATTTTACTGATACACATATATGTGTATGTTTATTTGCGCGTTAACCGTGGTATTTCGCGATATTCTTTATGCTAGAATAAGTTTCCTTCTGTTGCTGCTTTATTTTCCGTCAGTAAAAGAACCCAACAAGGTAGATAATCATTAATCTGAGCGGAGAACATCCGGCTCCCGGAAACACCTGTATACCGACAAAAAAAGAGCTATTTTTGGTAGGGTGATAGGTTTACCGTGTCTTTTTGTTAAGTTCTATGAACTGTAATATACTTGTTTGGTCCCTTTTTTTTGATGGTGGCGATGGGTAGGAAATTTGCGATGAGCACGCCAGCTTTGAAAGCGTTCAATGACTTAAAAAGAGCGCTCACGAGCGCACCTGTGCTTAGACACCCCGACTTTTCAAAGCGTTTCTTTATCCAATGTGACGCGTCCGATTACGGTGTGGGCGCGGTGCTGTACCAGAAAGAAATTGACGGATCGGAGAAGCCCATCGCGTACTTCTACCAAAAACTGAATGACTGTCAGCGCAACTACAGTGTCACCGAAAAAGAATGTCTCGCGGCGGTAATGGCCGTCAAGAAGTTCCGGCCATATATAGAGCTGATGCCCTTTACTGTGGTGACGGACCACGCTAGTTTAAAGTGGCTGATGTCGCTGAAAGACTTAAGCGGCAGACTCGCCAGATGGTCTCTACAACTACAAGCCTTTGATTTTGAAATCGAGCACCGCAAGGGCTCTGACAATATAGTCGCCGACACACTTTCGCGCTGCATCGAGGAAGTCGCGAATTCCCCAATTGCTAANACGATTCAAGCTAACACTGATAGACTGCCGGATCTGAAGGTGGAGGATGGATTAGTGTTCAAGAA
>NW_016224915.1:0-1385 GCF_001687245.7 Rhagoletis zephyria
GGCAAAAGCCGAAATAAAGCATACATGCACAGTTTCGGTTGAAACCGAATGTCTAAATGCACAGTTTCCATATGCGCAATTTCGGTGCCCCACTGTGCCGCTGCATATATAGTTTCTTTTCTCACATTCCAAAGAGGATACATCAACTGAAGGAATTTCAGGACTACTGTTCAGTAAAACTCCACAAAATCTTGGGCATTTCTCAAACACGATGGCTAAGAATAGTTGAGCAATGGGATAGTTTGAAACTTTATTTTATTTCCTGCTTTTACGAAGTAAACGGTATGCGATCTGCAGACCTGGCAGAGGGAATGTGTTGCAAAACCAAATGCTAATTTTTATTTCTATCGTATATTTTCCCCATAATTAACAATCTTAACAAAGAGTTCCAAGCTGAAAGCTCTCGTTTGTCATACTTATATGCAACTATCAAGGCACATTATCTCGTAATTTTGAGCAACTTTATTAAAAAAGATGCGATCAGTAACATATTAATGTGGATTTTAAAAATGAAAATAATCATGTGAAAATATCTGACACATTTTGTTAGAGCGAAAGTTGAGATGTTTATGAAAAGTAATGTCAATTGTTGTGCAATCCTTGAAGTTAAAACCAATATATTAAAGTTTTACATAGAGTTTTTGACCAAATAAATTTAAGATTTGATTTCAAGCGTGAAGATATAAAACTTTTATAAATAATAATGCCAGCTACGGTAGTTTCTAAAGAGAATTTACCAATTTTACCTCTTTTGTTAAAGTTTCCCCATCTCATAGATTGCAATCCTGATATAATAACCACGCAGTGGAATTTACTGAGGCTAAGTGAGCTTGATATTTCCAGCGAGATGGATATTGATATATTTTGGGAAAAAGTTTATTGTATTAAATATGGAATGAAGGAAAATAGCTTCATGCATCTCGCCAATTTTGTTTCTAATATAATTTCATTACCACATAGCTCTGCGGCTGCAGAACGAAAAGTTTCAACGCTTTGTTTGATAAAAACTAAACTAAGAAATAAAAAATTAAGATTGACAGCATAATGTTATGCAAGGTAAACAAAAATGACCTGCACTATGTGTGGTCAGCTGCTAAAGATTTGCATGTGTAATTAATTGATTTAAATTTACTTTTAAGAAATTTAACTTATTGGTACATAATATGTACATATGTATATATTTCATACAACCAAAAAATGTTAAATGATCTCATCTGTGTGTCTGAGACTGTATCTGCATTTATTTATTTCTTGTTTGTTTTAAAATGTGCAAAGTGCATATATGTATGTGGTATTGTCTTTTCTAGTCGGAACATTTACGCCTCTATTCTGTATTAGTGACAAATTCTTGTCACAGTTTTTATTACGGAAAAATATATGAAAAA
>NW_016224916.1:0-1385 GCF_001687245.7 Rhagoletis zephyria
TCCTCATGATTTCCAGACAGGTACAGTTGGATGTCATCCGCATATGCATATATACATGATGGCATGCAGAAAATATTTCATTTATAAAAAGACCGAACAATAGTGGACCCAGGATAGAGCCTTGGGATACACCTGCTAGCAGTGGTTTAAGACCAGAGGTAGATCATAAGATATTAATATTTAATTGAAAAAAAAAAAATAACTTTCAACACTAAATATCTTTAAAACTATAAGGCTCTGGAACCTAAAAGTGGGTATATTTGAAAACCGGAGGAGCCCAACTTTACAATGGTATAGTCAACATTTTTCGCTCCGGTTAACGTAATCTACCATTTGATTACAGAAGGCTTGTGAAATTAAAAGTGCATTGTTTCCAAATGACCAAAAGAAGGACGGAAAATCCGATAAGGCCAAAATAGTACGAAATCTTTTAATAAAGATCAAATCTTTCTTATTCATATGGAGGATTGGCTTTCCATTAGATCGCGTCATTTTTATTAAACATTTTCATTATTTATCGAAGTATTGATTTTTTGAAAGCGCCACAGACGTTATACTCATTTATTCCCTAATTTTATCGAGAACAAAAGTAGATTATTCAACATCTCTTCATTTTAGTGTATTTTATATTCGAACATACGGTAGCACCATTCTATTCGCCGTTACAGCCGTTTTGATTTGTTTGCTTGTCTGCTTGTTTACTTTGTTGAAGTAAAGAAGTGAAATTATTAAACGCATTTTTTTTTTGTGGTATTCACAACGGTGTCGGAAGTGTAGTATTGTTGTATGTCGTAAACTTAAAACGCCTAAAAAATATATTAAGGGGGTTGGCGAAGTACCATCAAAGNAAAAACCGTTGGTTGTGGTTTCAAGTTATCTAAACATGTATTCAAGCTTTTAAAGTTTACGACATACAACAATACGACACTTACGACACAGTTATGAATCCCTCAATTCTTAAAAATAAAATAAAATACATTAAATGTATAAAAAATACACGTGCACATTGCAAAGATCGTATATTTATGAAAATATAATGGTTAAGCGGTCTTTTTATATGAAACTTTCCTAGTGAAACTGCAAAGAATATAACAACAAATTAGTTAAATACTATTACTAATAAAGGGAAAAGAGAAGAATAATGTAAACATATACCTTTCTTAACATCCCCGTCAAGTTTCATGACAAAATTCGTGATAGTTTTGCGAAAACACTCAAAAACCGATCTAATGGAAAGCCAACCCGCGGAATTATTTTTGGGTACTGTTTGCATATTTGTACAACGATTTTGGGGTGCTTTATCTAAACGCGCCTTTCGAATCAAAAAACTTTTGCACACGCTTTATTACAAAAATAAAATTTACTATATCTGTGCACTAATTTAT
>NW_016224917.1:0-1385 GCF_001687245.7 Rhagoletis zephyria
AACAATAAAAATTAAATTAAATTTTTTATGGAAAAGCAAAAATTTGTTAGATGAACTATTTCGGAAAGTTTGTATGGAAATAAGCAAAGTAACGAAAAAACCAAAAATTGTACATTCCGTTTTGTGGATAAGTAAAATTTAATAGTTTACTGGCTCAAATTGTGATTAAAAAAAAAAGTTTTTAAATTTGAAATACTTAAAGCATGTTTAAGCTGTGTTTGTTTACTATCCAATAAATAGATCCTGAGTGATGGTCAAAAATGTGAAAAATACTTTGCGCCCATACAATACCCCATATCATGGGCATACGCTGGTACGGGCTAAGGGGGGCGCGAGCGTCATCTATCTTTCTATTTCAGGCGGTAAAAAACAACTTAGTGCCGTTTTCACAGTGTGGGAGGTTAACTCAAATTCGGCAGTTAACTTTCAGTTTTTGTACTGAAAACCTGTAGTTAAATGCCGAATCAGAATAAACTCATTACTGTAAAATCGGCCCTTAGTATAATGAAATGTAACCCTCTGTTTGCAATAACTAGCGGTAAAAATTTTACAACCGTTTTTAATTTAATGGATTTCCCACAGAATTTTCAGCACAGAGCTACCTCTTGAGATTTGTAATTATACATGAAATTTTTGGTTGACCTATGTTCTAACTGTGCTATACAAAACTGTCATTTGTTCCTCCCGGATGTGTAAAATTTATTTCATTTCACAAGCCCTGTTCCGTTCTTTCGAAAAAAATTTAATATTAACCAAAGGCTCTGTAAAAGTCAATTCAGGAACCCTTTACCATCATTTATTTTGATTTGATTGGCCGTTAAAACCATTCGGTCTTATTTTATAATTTTCATTGCAATGCCGGCAAAGAGACATGCTAAAGTAGCTACCACACTAGCAAACCACACTGATGATCAGCGAGTGACCGAAAATGAAAATAGTCGTATTGGTACGCTCGAACTAGTACATTTGAGAGCGACTGAAAATTACTGACAAGTGGATAGATATACATGGCAAAGAAAATCATATTTATACATAAATTCTCCACTGGTTTTCATATTTCCCTGTTTTTGGAATACGTCACAGCAAGGCGTGGCCGGGTAACTCTAGTTGTTCCTTAATGAAAAATTATAGATATTCTTTTGAGTTGCACGAGAACTTGTTACAAATTTTACCCATATCGGGAGAAAAGATATTTATACATCAACATCAGTTTAGTAGAATCTACTATTTTTACTCTAAACCAATAATTTCAGAAAATTGTGTATGCATAATTTCACCTTAGCAATGATAGTAAAATGTGTAAATTTCAACAAATATTTATAATTAATTTATATTTATATATTATGAATGCAACTCCATATTCAAGTTGAAAAAAATTCAAAAGC
>NW_016224918.1:0-1385 GCF_001687245.7 Rhagoletis zephyria
TTGCTTAAGTAGCTAAAAGGAAACTTTACCCGAGTTGAGCGTTCTTTTGCCGCTCGTTTCTAAAGGAACTAAGCTTATACATATGAATACATTTGCACATACTAAATTCAAAGTTTTCGATAAAATCGAAATATATTCATTTTATGTACATATGCACATATATAGGCTGCCAACAATTCAGCTGACTAATTTTGAATGACATTCGCAATAAATAGATCGTAACGGTCAGTTGACTAGTTTTCTATTTAGTTAGGCGGCCATTCAATTAGTCACCAACGTGTTTAGCATAAAAATGCTAAAAAATTCCCATTTTTTTTGTTTAGTTTTGTGAATTTCGTCAAGTCCACTTCGTTGGTTCACCAGTCAACAATTATGCAGAAAAACACAAAAAAAAAAACATTAATATTTCGCAAGCGGTTAATTAGCCACTCTGGGGCAATTTCGTAGAAAAATTTAGTGCATGCCATTATTGCTTCTATTTTGATCGCGATTCGAGCTAAGGTAATTAGCAGTCATTTGCTAAACTTTTTTTTCCTCCAAGAGGGAAAAGTGGAAAATGAAACCGCAAAACGGTAAAATGTTCGAATGTTAGTATGGGTTTGATGTCATATTGGGCACACGATTCATATTCATCCTTATNATTGCTTCTATTTTGATCGCGATTCGAGCTAAGGTAATTAGCAGTCATTTGCTAAACTTTTTTTTCCTCCAAGAGGGAAAAGTGGAAAATGAAACCGCAAAACGGTAAAATGTTCGAATGTTAGTATGGGTTTGATGTCATATTGGGCACACGATTCATATTCATCCTTATCCTGAGTTTCGCAACCAATTCACCCGACATTTTTTCATCCGCGCGAAGTGAATATGTACACGAAAGCGAAGAGTGAAATGTGAACAATTTCGGGCGAAAATGGAAGTCATGATAAGGCCGATTACTAGATAGGTATGTTTTGGAAAGCCATATGGTAGCAGAATCTTGAAGCGCTAATGTCTTGACCAAGCGAAGGCCCAGAGCTTAGGTAAACATTTACCACTGGTTGAGATTGTTTGAATCAACAATTGCAAATGAGTAATTAATTATAACGAAGAGTGTGATTACAAGTTGATAAGAAAGACATTTTTTCAAAAGTGTTTAACAAAAGCGCGTCCCAAAACATACAAATCAAAAATACGTATCTACTACATACAAAAAAAAATTGGTGCCGAAAAAAACAAAAAGAAAAAGCTCATAACGACATGAAATATTTTTGGGCGCGCAAATATGTACAAGTTCAATGGTCTCACAGAGCCAAGGCGCAAATAAGAGGTATTCTTCTTGGGCAACAGCATTCCTACCCCAAAGTCAGAGCGGTCATTCATTGATACAATGAGCCATTAGACCGGCC
>NW_016224920.1:0-1385 GCF_001687245.7 Rhagoletis zephyria
ACCCTTTCTTCTGAAATGCATATTTGTATACTTCGTATATAAAAATTTGGGAAAAATAATAAAAAATATAAAATATTTAAAACAAAAAAAATTACTAATTGGTATTACTTTTTTTTACTTATGACTCAGTCTCTTAAATAAAGTTGGTTTGGTACAATATCCAGCCGAGTGCTGTACAGTGTTAATATAAGTTTTGTTAAAAGATTGCAAATTGGATTCATATGTTTTTGAATATGCTATATTTTCAACATTAATGAATATTAAATAATGGGAAGGCAAACCGTAGATACTGACGATCAAAAGAGGGCGCTATTTAAGTGGCCGGCACTGTAGATCAGTTCGTCGCCAATCGAATTTACTGCAGGGAATTTGTCCATACATATGTATGCTATTTAGATATGCACGTCTGTGCCTGCTGTGATCAAACATTTGTAATTTTCTCAATTCGCGCGCCTGATTACTAACGATGACGCCGCAATTCAATTAAACGGCACATCAATAGTTAACACAATTTTCCAAACGTTACGAGTGGGCGAACGCCAAATAGGCCAGGGAGCAAAAATAAAAAGAGCAGCAGCCGAGGCTTGAAATGAATTAAAGTGTGTTACCTAACCGTTGTTACGGTCATTGACTCTGAAAAAAAAAAATCCAATTACTATTTAGTTTTGCTCAGCTGCGGTAGTTTTAATTTAAGATACAGAGCGGGACATAGCAACAATTTAGGTGGTTATTTCATAACTTAATTTATGAATTTAAAAAATACAATAAAGTGATATAAAAGAAAATTAATATGCATGCTTTTTAAGCTGCAGCGCAATTTTATGTTTCAAAAATTTAACGAAAAGATAAAAAAAATGCTGCAAGCAATAAATAATTTTCGCTGTTTGCCGTGGCCATCAGCTACCAGCGGTCATCAACAAAAGAAGCGAGATTTGTTAAACCGCGATGCTTACAAGCGACGCCTATTTCGAATTAAATACCTTTTTTTTTTGTAAAAAAGTATGCTTTCGGTGTTGTTCAAGCTACCGCGCGCTGTCGCTTCTTTTGGCACCTATTTTCGCTAGTCATTGAACTTGATTGGATGCGCAGTTTTTAGTAGCGTTGTGCTTAGTTTTTGTTTTTTTTTGTAGTTTCCTAACATTACATAGAAACATGCATATGCATGTATATTTTATAATGTTTTTGCGCTTTCATCGAAAATATTTAATCAGTTTTCGCTGTTGGCTATTTAGTTTTCGCATCCAAATTAATTAACACCGATGGTCATATGCAGGTTTGTGTCTTAAGTCTTTTGTTATTACAACATAAACAAGCTTACCATTTAGTTTTTAATTCAATATGGGGTATTCCATCGTCACGGGTGGGACATTTGTACAGCAAAAATA
>NW_016224921.1:0-1385 GCF_001687245.7 Rhagoletis zephyria
TTCAAAGATATGATTAATTCCAAAAATTATTTAAAAAATTCAATGCAATCTAGAATAAAAATATGGGTCCAAATGCAAGAGGAAATTCCTTTAGAATTTAAAAATTTTATGGATTCACAAGGACGAATCGGTATTTTTTTAACTTGATAAAGTTAAAAGGGCAAGAGGATGTTATTGAGTAGAGTCCGACCGATTCCAATTTTTTTTCAGGTACCGATGCCGATGCCGATTAATCGGCGTATGGGGAAAAAATCGGCCGATGCCAACGCCGATGCCAATTCCATAAAAAATTGCAAATAAATGAATTAATTCATAAAATCAATTCATTTCACAGAGTTAAAAAAAAATAAAAGAAAAGAAATAATTGATTTAATTGGTTTGTTATGCAACATTACATACACATGTATGTACATACTTACATATGTATGTGTAAAAATAAATGTACATATATCACATTTATGTACATTACATAAAACACTTTTTTAGGAACATAAAGCTTCATTTCGTTTTGTACTAAAATACACTATTTTGCATTCAATGCATAAGAACTTATATGCTAGGTATGTATGTACATACATATAGTGGTCCACAAAATAAAAGAATTGCGATATTTTGACCGAATTTGTCTTTTTTATTTAATGTTTTTTTTTTTTTTTTTTTTATAAAAGTCTAGCTGGTATACAACAAACACCATATAAATTCAAATTTCAAACTTTGTACAAAAATTAGAAAAATTCTGCTTATTTTCACCAAAATTTCAAACTTTTTAGTTAGAATTTGGGTATGCAGTTTGTAGACCATTTCATTCTAGTATAATGAAGTGCAAGTTTCAAGCTGCTATAAAATCCCGTTAATTTTTAGCAATTTTTTTGCTGGCAGTGTTCTCCATAAAAGTATTTTTTATGAGCTTTTTGCAAATGTTTTTTTAAGGTTGGCTGTCGCTTCACCTAAACATTTGAAAAGAAATTCCAAAGAATCGGCGAAAAAAGGCCAATGCCGATGCTCAATTTTGTGCCGGTACTAGCCGATGCCGATGCCGATTAATCGGTAGGACTCTATTATCGAGTTTATATAAGTCCTTACCATATAATTTTTTCATAAACAAATATTGCGAAATTTCAAAGACAGAATTTAAAAAGGCGTTTTCAATACTTATCAATCCTTCTCCACCAATCTGTTTAAATTCTGTTTAAATGCTACAGGACTTCCTCTTTAATTTTCTACCCGTACTTCTTCTCTAAGCACATTTCTCTGATTTTTTTTAAATCATTTTTGAATTACTGACGTCAGAGTGAAAAGTCTCAGATCCCGGGATTAACATTCCTAATGCCATTCCTCCATATATGTAATATTCCTATACTGGCAGTAACAGCTAGTACCGTGCG
>NW_016224922.1:0-821 GCF_001687245.7 Rhagoletis zephyria
ATACTAATGCATGAAAATCCTAACCTCAAAAAAATCACCCGTTATCATCTAACACCCTTCCATATATACATACTTACATACACAAGTGCTTGGCTCCTGTGAAATTTTTTATTATGTTTGCCAAAAGTCAGGCCAAGTCAATGATGTCATTGGCCAATATTTACTTGAAGGGTCCGTGTGTGAGCGCTTGCTTTTGTTCAACACACTGAGAATAGAAAAATGATAAATTGATTTCCATACTTTTACTCTGGTTTAGCAATTTATTAATGGCTTTTATTTAATTTTTAAGTTCTTTGTGTCAATGCTGGAAGTCGAAAAGGAAATTTATTTGATGGTTATATTGCAAAATGGTGCTATTATTGCTTTAAAAGATTGTAATTTATGTAAATTATTGAGTAAAATTACATAGAAATTTGAAAATACATACCGCAAATTTGATTTATGTAATTTTATTTTAATAACAAGTATTAGTTTTGGGTGCTGAGTGTGCCGCCGTTCCCGAGTCCTTGAAGTTGCGTGCTTCCGCTCAGTAGAATCATGTTTAGAGCCCTCGTTAGAGCAACATAAACCAATAAAGTGTTTTGTAATATCCCCTCCGCAGGCAATGCAAAACAAAACCATTTACAGTTCGGAGGCGGCGTAAAACTGTAGGTGCCCTATTTGTGTAACAACATCAAGACGACCGCCACAATTTTTATTATCTATATATTAATACGCTAACATAAATTTTGTCTCCGTTCGTTTGGCGATTCTACCGAACCGATTTCAAAACCAAGAACACCGTTGGAAAGGCATTTTTCCGTAGATGAGCAGAGTTTTTA
>NW_016224922.1:1128-1385 GCF_001687245.7 Rhagoletis zephyria
GTATTTTTCTATATGGATATTGTTATCGGTATTTTTATCGACACAGTTATCAACAGGGTTATCGATATACTAATCGGAACATGGAATGTGATCACATGTGATGTCATATAATCACATAACATTTTATCACATGATATGAAGAGACATCACATGATATTACATCACTTAATATGTGATCACATCACACGATATCACGTGACATGCCATTATATGATATGAGATCACATTATATGGCATGACATCACATGACTTGACAT
>NW_016224923.1:0-1385 GCF_001687245.7 Rhagoletis zephyria
ACTTGGATTCTGCTTCGGTAGTTCGTTTTGAAAAGTAAAATATTGGATGGAATTTGCCATCTACTTTTTTTTGTAAAAGAATAGCCCCAAAACCAAGACAACTAGCATCACAATGTAATTCTGTTTCATCCTTTGGATTATATATTGATAATGTTGGTGCTGCTAACAACTTAGCTTTTAGTTTTTCAAAACAATCCATCTCTTTTTGTTCAAATTTGAATTTAACATCTTTTTTAATCAAATGGTATAACGGTTGAGCTTCCACAGAAAACTCCTTAATAAACCTCCTAAAATATGAACAAAGCCCCAAAAAACTGTGTACTTCATTAGTACTACGCGGAATCGGAAAATTCACAACAGCATCTACATTGCCTTTNCAAAGCCCCAAAAAACTGTGTACTTCCTTAGTACTACGCGGAATCGGAAAATTCACAACAGCATCTACATTGCCTTTATCCGGCCTTATACCATCTTTCGATATCCAGTAACCCAAATATTTAATTTCGGACTTCATAAACTGGCACTTGTTAATTCTCAATTCTAATTTATTTTTAACTAGTCTGTCAAATACGTCCTTCATTATTTCCAAATGCTCATATTCAGAATTAGTAGCAACCATTATATCATCTAAATAAATAGCTACCTTGCCCGATCGAACTAAATCATCGAAAGCATAATTTACAAAACGCTGAAAAGTAGATGGAGCATTCTTGAGCCCAAATGGCATTCTACAAAACTCGAACTGCCCCAAAGGAGTAACAAATGATGTGTACTTTATGGAGTCTTCATTCATTCGCACATGATAAAATGCACTCTTTAAATCCAATAATGAAAAGATAGTTTTGTTAACTAATCTATCTAAAAGATCATCTATTAATGGTATTGGATAATTATCTTTCAAAGTATTTTTATTTAATGTCCGATAATCTACACAAAGCCGTATGTATCCCGCCTTTTTAAGCAACAATACTATTTGAGATGAGTATTCGGATTTACTCGGCCTGACCACGTTTTTTTCTAATAACTCATCTAGTATAGCCTGAACTTTTTCCTTTTCATTGTAAGCTAATCTCCGTGGAGGGTAGTGGATAGGCTTTTCATTATTCAACAAAAGCTTCATTCTACAATCGGTTTCTGGTTCATCAGGGCGTTTGCAGTACAAATGACATTCTTTAAATATTTTATCAAACTTTCTTTTAGTTTCACAACTTATTTCATTATTATCAATAAATGACTCCTTATCTAAATCAATTTTCATTAAACTGCAACATTCTTTCTCAAAGCTAGTACTATTATCATCCATGATCCTACTCATTTCATTTTTAAGTTTCCATTCAGCTAAGTTCAAGTAATCCCTACCTAAAATTACAGAATATGACATAGTT
>NW_016224924.1:0-1385 GCF_001687245.7 Rhagoletis zephyria
CAGCACCTGCTCCCGTCGCAGTGCCTCGATCTTCCAGACGGTGGGCACTCGGCCCTCCGGACACCAGCCGTCGTCGGGCAGGAAGAGGGTCACCGGAAGTGTGAAAGATTGGCGGCCGGTGTTGGTGCACAGGCGACAGGTAGGCACGGGGAAGACCTCCTGGTGCCAGCCGAGGATCCAGGGGCGGCCGCGGATGTGCGCTGGCAGGCTGACGCTCAGCGCCACGTAGTAGGTGGCCGCGGGGATGTACGCTAATACAAATAAAAATTTTAACTTTTGCATACAATTTCGGGACACTTTTGTACTTACTGGGCACAAAGTCCACCTCGGCAAAGAGCGGCCGTCCGCGGAGGAGGCTGTGCGTGTAGGCGGACTTTAGCCGCGACCCGGGCGGATACCGTCGGACGATGTTCTGCTCGGCGTAGTACACTGGATCGCCGGCGATGCCAAAGCCCTGAACCAGGGGGTGTGACCAGGGGTAGAGAATGCCGGTGGGGTGCCATTTTGGACCTACTGAAGGAGGAGAAGGAGGAGGAGGTGATTGGGATGAATGTCCGTCGGCTCGGTAAGAGCCATTTCCGGCTTCTCGGTGGTAGAGGTCGTACATGATGCGAATCTCTCGAATGGCGCCATTGCCTTCTGTAAAATAATGTGAAAAAGTGTATGAATGGTAATTTTACAAGTAACAGAAACAGCAGTAACAAAACTAAATGTCAACAGCACTTTTTGTTTGGTTTTGATTTGTAGCCGGACTCTGACGCTCTCTCTGACGCAAATCATCATTGTCATCATCATCGCCATCACGCAACTATGAATTGGAATATTCTGGTTTGTCTGTTTGTTTTATTATATTTTTTGTTTTTGTTTTTGATACTTCTCTGATATTTCACTGTTTGCTTTACTAAATGTGAGTTTTTTGCTGTTTGATTTTATTAAATGTGATGGTAATATTATTTGAAACAACAAAAACTTACTGACATCAACCAGTGGCTGAAGGACGGTGGACGTGGCAAAGTGGTGATGCAAATGGAAGCAATTGAGGAGTAGAAAAAGAAAAGAAAAAGAAGAAAAAGAAGGAAGTTGTCTGGTATCGGTCATGCTGATCAGTGTTTCTGCTGTTGTTGCTGCTGCTGCTGCTGAGGCTCTCTTGGTCACCCCACTTTGGACTTTTTTGCTTTTTCTTTGCTTGCAGAACGCCCGGAAAGGCGATTACGCTGATTTGCGCTGATTCGGTTTTTCTNTGCAGTCTTTTGAACTATATTTAAAGTTTTGTCCCGTTGTCCATCAGCTGACAGATTAACTGCGAAAGAGAGGGAATGAAAAGAGAGAATCAAATACAAAAAAAGTTTAGTAAGCAGCTACTGTTTAAAGTAAAAGTAAAAAAA
>NW_016224925.1:0-1385 GCF_001687245.7 Rhagoletis zephyria
GCTGAACTCGGCCAAAATCGCTTAGGCGGTTAAAGCGCCAAAAAAGAAGGAGAGGAAGTTCCATCCAAAGGCAAGGTATATAGATGCTGTATTAGCTGAAACCAAGAAACATTGTTAGACGACTTGTGTTGTGTCATTGCTTTGAAGTGAATTCACTACGCCAAATCAAAGCGCAATAAATGTTAAAAATTAACTGATGAGATTGAAAGCAGTAGGCGCGATGAACGGAAGGACCCACCTGAACTATTCTCCCTCAACGCTCTACTCATAGAGAGAATTTTGTGGAAACTTGTCTTTAAATGTTGAATTGAGTTATGCGACCACATCCGCGGTGCTTGATTTTTATCCGTCGATCTGAATGTTGGGAACAATAGTTGAGCGCAACAGTTGTTAAAAAAAATTAGTTATTATTGCGCGAGGTTATGCGTCTTCCGATTGATTTGATGCAATTAGTTGTTAAATTCAACTGACAAAGGTTCACACAAGAAGTGGCCTCAAATGATCAGAAAAATATTATGATCATCTCTCAACAGTTAGGTGAGTTGCGCAGAAGTATACAACAAGGCTTTTAGAGGTCGCAAAATTTAAGGAGCTGTTGCGCCTTTGGAACGAACCCATTATTTATAATTAGTGGCGTTTAAAGATTAGACACTTCGGAGTTCTGGAGGACTTCCATTTTGTCCCGATCGCACAGATAACTGCGCCACTGAAATGGTTTCTAGAACCTTCTTCTCTGTCCACTTCCCCCAAGGGAGGATTGGGTGGGACGGAACTTTTGGAGAGGGGAATCAGTAAACTTCTTCACGAGCGTTCGAAACTGGACGGCAGGGTTTGTGTAGGGGTTTTCTGTCTAGAGCTTTCCATCAACATTAAGTTGAGGCTTTCGGACTGCGGTAGTTTAGTTCAGGCAGAAGTGGCTGCTACTAAGAAGGCGGTGGATTCATTGCTCAGGAGTGAGATGACAGTTACAGCGTTTTTGTTACTTTTTCAAATGCTTAGCGAACTTGAACTAGGCCAATATCCTTTGGATTAATTTTCGGGAAAGGTAAGAAAGGAATACAGTACGAGCTCTCCCTTATTGGCTTGCAAAGGACCAATTGAACTCAGTACGTCTCTGTATCTTGCATGACGCAACCACCTCTATCTGATAATATATAACTTAACGGCTAACTCAATAGAGTCTAAATTATTTCACTCTTGTCTCAGCCGTTTCATTTGATCTAAGCCACCTAATTTCTACCTCAGTCACATTTTCGTCACGCATTCAAAGGAAACTTTTTTCCGAAAATGCCCCACTGTATATTGACGCCAGCAACAACAGTCCCCGCCAATCCATATGAAAATATGAGGACAAACCAAAATCAGCTCCGCGCGCTGAGCACTGG
>NW_016224926.1:0-1385 GCF_001687245.7 Rhagoletis zephyria
TTTTTTTGTCTATGCATTGCTATAAAGTAGCAACAACTATTATAGAAGCTTGTGAAATTGGAGTGAATATGGCGCGCAGCTTAATTTCCGGTCATTGCAATTGACACGCTGGCGGCGCTTCTAAGTCAACGATGCTTAAGAAGATTATGGGAGTAGTTAAGCGAGCAATGCAAAAAAACAAATCGAAAATTTAATTAATTAACAAGACAATACGGTGCTAAATTGTGTGTATGTACTAGGGATGTTTCGAATGTCATATTTTTCGGAAAGTGAATGCGAATGTGAATGTTAGGAATAACATTAAAAAGAGCTATAAACAACTTTATTCATGGCACATGAGCATTGTAGATGTGCCACCCGTCGACCTAATTACGAAAAATATTACAGTTAAATCCGCGGATTGACCGGCACAGCTTAATTGGAGGACGGAAGATATATGGCACAGTGCTTCAGATGGGAGAGAAGATTTCGCGTGACTATTGAAAAGAAACAGTGGCGTAAAGGGCTAGAACCAAGGCGCCGATCATGTAACATACTCACAGATGGATCTTAAATGATAAGTAGAGTGGGGGCTGGAATCTACTGCCAGTATAAATATCCAATAAAAACTGGTTGACATGTGCAGTCGTTTTCAGGCGGAGATTTTTGCGTTGGTGAAGACCGCAGAGTTATTTCTGTAGCAGGGAATCCATTGACACGTCGGATGAAAGCAGACTGCTATAGATCTATTGGATATCTGATTACAAGGCTACTATGCATTTATTCAGCAATAATTATTATGTATTAGTAGAATTACATTTATATAGTAGATGCTAGGGCTTCGATTACTAGGCATCCCACGGTAAAGCAGGAGTTCGCCAGAAGAAAAGAACATTTGTTTAAATAAAATAATTAGCTTCAAGAAGGAAAATCTGAATGGCCTAAACAAGACTCGGTTTTCCAAACCGATCAAGAGGAAAAACGTATGCTTTTTCATGCAACAAAGGTCGTGGAGATGTCTGATAATCTCCAATGGTTTTCCTCACTCTCCAAGTATGTATGTACTGCTGCATGTGCAAAAATATCCTTTATGCAATTTATGAAGTTTTTGCACATGCACTTCTCAACTGCCATATAATTAAACTTTCTTAAGTTAATGAATCCTCAGAACACTGCTTCTGGAGCATTTTTCGGACTCTACATGGTTGTAAGGTGGTAAACAAACTATACCAATCAATTATTTTTTTTGTCTTTATATAAATACATACAAGCAAACATATTGGTCTCCCCTCTCACCGAGTTACTCAATGTATATAGTTTCAGAAATACGGCACGGAAGATTCACTGATATCTTTTGAAATTATACTTAACTGAAAGTAAAATAAAATCAGAGCTTGAAACTGGTT
>NW_016224929.1:0-1385 GCF_001687245.7 Rhagoletis zephyria
GAAATTTATAAATAGCCAATGCATTGAAATGTTTTGTGGGAAATTTTTCTTCTACGTATGTAATGTAAGCGTTCTGCTGGGAGATCAAAGGGAAACATTACGAGCGTTTAAGAAAAGAAAAAAAACAAGAGAAAAAATAGAAAATCTGAGATGTAGGATTAAAAATATAGTTTTTAAACAATGGGCTTGAGTAATGGGGGTATGATTGCGATATCTAATCTGCCAAGAAATAGTGGAAATAATTTACTGAAAAAGTTGACTTTTTTACGAAAATTCTATATTTACTATATGTATATGTATGTAACTTGATCTTAGAGCAGATTATTTAAGCAGACAACAAGGTGTGCTCAATGCTAGCGCATGGTTCATTAGGATTCAGGCAGGGGGTAAATATTGCCACCTGCGAAAAATTCATATGTAGTTTGGGTGTGCGCATTCGAAAAGAAAATGCTATTAAAAATGCTTAAAAAGTTGTTGCATATTTCAAGGGAACATATTTTTTTTCTGTGGACTTTTACTTTTTTTTTTTGGTATAAAGATTTTGTCTGAGAACAAGTGAAATTTGCCGGCTAATAATTTTTTTATAACGTTCTCTATTATAATAAAATTGATTGGGCTACAAACCTGCATACTCAAAAAAAAAAATCTAAAAAATCTGTTAAAAAGTTGAAAATTTTGATGAAAATTTGCTGAATTTTCGCGAGTTTTGCACAAAGTCTAGGAATTATATTTTTATGTTTTTTGTTGTTGAATGAACCATATTTTTATAAAAAAAAAATAAAAAAAAAAATAAAAAATAAAAAAAAAATATTAAAATAAAAATGTTTGCATATATTGATAAAAATTTGCTGTGCCAATACTTTGTTCAGGCAGTGTATGTATTGCTGCGCTCCTGTTATAATAAGAACAAATTTGTTTGTAGAAAAAAACTATAGCCGAAATGAATTTGAATGGTTTGAATGTTTTTCATTCATTTATTCACATTCTTCCACTTGAAAGTAGACAATTTAAAAGAATATGTAACTTACAAAATTTCAAACGCTGAATGTTTTTTATGTGAAGTAGAATATTCAAATCTACTGTACTCGATTTGGCTAAAGGTTTGAATGAATTCTGGTGCCTATTACTTCCAAAGCGGCATTAAGCAGTTAAAACTACATAAATATTCTGCACAAATTTCAATTTAAACTGGCTCATTTCTCATACAACAACGACAACAAAATCGCGTTAAAAGCATTATGTTAATGATGCTTGTGAAATATGAGTTTTCTTGCAATGAAAATAAAATAACTGAAATATTTCCAACTTGTCAGCCACACTACATAATTTGCAAATGTACGCCTTTTCGCTGTAAGAAATACAAATTTTTTTCATTTCATACATTT
>NW_016224930.1:0-1385 GCF_001687245.7 Rhagoletis zephyria
ATTTATATGGAACTGCATTTGAAGGTATGTATTGCACGTTGGAGGAAAATTTGATTACAATTTTTACCAAGTTGCAATCCTTTATCAATTAAAAACTCGAATTCAACACACAATTGTCAGCAATCTGGCAACCACGCAAATGAGACGAACAACGAACCGAGTAGTATAGCCGTTCGTCACGTGCAGAGGGCTTTTTGAAATTTAAATGATTAAACCCTGTAAAAATTAATTGAATAAATCCGATTTGTTAAACTATATTAAACTACACTAAAGAGGCCTCCTGACAGACTCAGAAGTGAAATGTAATCCACCTCTAGTGAAAATAGTGTGGTGCTATTTTAATATAAATTGCATGTGTTAGTGCAGAAATTGAGACTCAGCTGACCGCGTTCGGTGAAATCGGGGTTCCTCTGCATGTTCACTTTAAAATCGCATTCGTCGTTCGTCGTTAATATGAAAGTTTTCGCGTAGCTACATGCAAAATCGCGAAGCTGTTTCTCTTTTGAACTCGTTCTCCGTTCGGCACGAAAAAGCCAAAGTGGACCGTTAATATAAATTCAAATATTTTTGGTATACATTTGTCATGATTCAATAATGNTTAAAATCGCATTCGTCGTTCGTCGTTAATATGAAAGTTTTCGCGTAGCTACATGCAAAATCGCGAAGCTGTTTCTCTTTTGAACTCGTTCTCCGTTCGGCACGAAAAAGCCAAAGTGGACCGTTAATATAAATTCAAATATTTTTGGTATACATTTGTCATGATTCAATAATGCAAGGTTGGATAAATATTGACATTTGTGCCAATCGACTGCCTTGTAAGGTTGCGTTTGAGAAGGAAAGAGAAAGCGGGTAACCATTTTATCCCGTTTTGTGAAAATGTAGTAGGAAAATTAGTCTGGTAGTGCTGAAATGCGTTTGTTATATAAAAATATAATTAAATATATAAAGAAGATTCCACTTATCTACACAGTAGACAATGAATTAACTTTTTTATGGTATATTAAACATGCTATATAGATATTAAAAATGAAATAAATGAAGAATGAGAGAATTTTATTCACATACAATTCTGACAGAATTTTATCGACAAATATTCCCATATATACAAAATAAGCCATGTTTCAATAAAATTCCAGTATATATATTAAACAAAATTAATGGAATTCAAACAAATCCTTTATTCAAAGGGGCTATGTTGCACACCGTCCTCAACAGAGTCACAACTCAAAATTTGGCATTTTTAAGATCATGCACTAAAAATGTACGCCGAGCTTTTATTTACCATTCAGCAAAAGCTAGAGCAAGTTATTGTTATAATTTGTTAAAAAAACTAAGGTAAAGTCGCCCTAGCCCATATTATTATCATGTGCTAAGAAATAGTTTTC
>NW_016224931.1:0-1385 GCF_001687245.7 Rhagoletis zephyria
TGCCAAAAAAAGTTACTTCACTACTAAAGCTTAGTTAAAGTATCAATTTCTAATATCGCAAGTTGCTTAGAACTTTGAAGCTTAACTGAAATAACTGCTAGGCAAGATATTTATTAGTTGAATACATTTGACCGTTGCTTATTTTTATAAATTTTAAGAGCCCTAACTGAATTCAATACTTTCTTTGTGAAATTCGCTACTTAAGTGAAAAACTGCTTCCATTTTAGTTTTTTATTTAAGTGAAACTTCTTTAGCGGCGTTTGGTTGGTTGGGAGTAAATTGGCAAATTCAACGGAAATGGTGCAACGGAAATGGTTGGGGCTGAAACAGGTTGCTTCTTGAGTATTAATTTAACAAAAATTTGCTAATAAAACGTCAAAGAATAACACTTAGAAAAAGACCAATACAAGAATGAAAGTAAAGGTGAGTACGTACATTAGGCTGGGTCGATTTTGTATGGGGGAAAATAAAAGTCATTTGACCGCATTGTAATAGTAAGTTAGGTCCAAGCCAATTATTATTCGCCAAGAAAGATTAATTTAAAACTTATCTTTAGCCCGCGCAAATGAATCAAAGTGGATAAATGTTGAAAATGAAACTTTGGATTGAAATATCTATGGAATGCGTTATTGTTATGAACAGAGCGATATATCAAATTAAGGGCTATTAAATTTAGTACCTCACGTTCATTTATCATTTTTCAATAAGTCTATACGTTTTTACGATATTAAGGTAAAACTTACAAAAACTATAATTTTCCCTTATAAAATTTTCAATTCTTCATTACTTCAGAAAACAAGTGAAAAATACAAAAAAGTGAGACGAGATTTATTTCAAACGTTTTAATATTTTCGGATGTTTATATAATATTAAAATGACTATGGATTTGGTCTCGCCGATTTGGTCAGTTTTCAAGATCGTGGTGAATGAATGAATGAATTGTCAAAGAATAGGAATCGTTTGATAAGTTAATAATAGTTTCAAGCATATAAGTATTTGCATACATTAACATAACACAGTTAGGGTGAGAAATGCCCATTTTACGTCCGTTTATGCAATCTTGAAAATTGGTGCGGAATGGTTTCATTAGTCACCAGAGAAGCACATTTTTCGCGGTTTCTAAATTTGCCGCTGTATGAAAGTAGGGGACGTNAAATATTTTAGTTAATTCCATTATGTGGAAAAGTGACAGTAGGTAAATGCGATAGTCTTTAACATGTCCTGGGAAATCCTTTTGAGGACTCTCCAATTGGACGATATTGATTTGCATTCAGCTTGAACGAAAAAAGTCACTCGCTGGCACAGTTTTCTGTAATCCGGATCTTTTCATTTAACAGTTATTTATACAATTGAAGAGAAATTTTTTTAGAAAAAAACTGGAAATC
>NW_016224932.1:0-1385 GCF_001687245.7 Rhagoletis zephyria
TTGCAGAAATTTTGTGAGTTCGAAAATGTCCTTAAATTTGTACCTGCAAAGTGCAAGGGACGTGGGAAAAGTGGAATTCGGTAATGCCTGCTGTTAAGATGACCCTGTTAGTGAGGTAATACAAATGGATTGGTTCCCACGATAATTACATAAGTTATACTCGGTCAAGGACCAATCTGAAATTGTCTAAAGATCTATGCAGTAATGCATCTCGATAAATGTTCTCAATGGAAATAGTAAATTTGATGTATGATTTGGTTTATATTACGATCGATTTCTTAGAGAAACGCACTTCAGACTTACGAAGCTATGCTTTTCCCAAGTTTACGCCACAAATCTGTGCAAAATTACCTTGGGAAGTACCTTAGTAGATTACTAAAACCACCTAGTTCCGGCAATCAAGATTTCACAGCCCAATAAATTGAGGAGTACGGTGCTTATGATACCAGAAATTGATAAATTCAGTTAGATATGAATTACAACTGTTTCTAGTGGTCTTTACTTAAGCCTACCAAGAATTTAGTTTTTTTTTCTGTACCGAATGAAAAAAGATATTTTTTTTTTGGCTATGACAAATGAATTTATAGTATAAATCAATTGCAAAAACTCACCTTTAACGCTTTTTGAATGATGATCCAGTGGTATACAAAAAATGTTGCTCACTGTTTCTACTTTGTTTTATTATTCCAAATATGTGTAATGGAACGTTCAATTAGGCCACCGACATCCAACTGACGCAACTGTTGAAAAGTACTTTTCGACACCTTTTGACTAGCTGAGCTGTCTGTGTGCTTGGTGCTTTGTACTAGAACTGCACACTGAACTACTCAACAAGCACTGTATGGCCGCGGGAATGTAGCGATACGCCAAGTTGGTAAATGTCAAAAGCGCACAAGGTTTGTTGGAGAACGTCGCGAAAACGCGATAGGGATTTGTGTTAAGCTAATGTCAGTTGCCCAATAGTGGTGGGGCGAAATGTGTACGAATGCAAAGAAGGGCTGCACGGATATTGCCTTGGTTGCTTAGCCGGCGATTGCGATGGCAATATCGAAGGCTAGTTCTCTCGCAGCGTCGTTGATTCCGAGTTCGTCAGTTAACAGCGCAGTTGCCAAAAAAAAACGCCAACCACTCTTTCCACTAATCAACGAAAATGGAAAATCTGATCAAAATGTGGCCACGATAACAACAAAATTGGCTAAAGGCACAATAGCAACAAAGCCCGCAGNATTGGCTAAAGGCACAATAGCAACAAAGCCCGCAGCACGACAAACACGACGACGACCACGATGGAAACCACGAAAACCACGAGCCAAATGAGCGGATGTGAATACGATTGTGTTGCTTTTCCTTAGAGCAAAATTTTCACCGTATTTTAATTGTTGCTC
>NW_016224933.1:0-1385 GCF_001687245.7 Rhagoletis zephyria
TTAGTCCTGCATTACTTCTCAACTAGTTTCAAGTTATTTTTTTGTAGCTGACACAAGTTATATATTTTATAGAAATAGTGCAAAAAAATAACTACAAGTGGGTTATTTTTTTATCAATTAATAATTTTTTCTGCAGGGTCTTTCCCTCTCTGTGTGGCTAACATGCATACATACACATATAACCAATCTACTGCAAATGGCTTAGCTGTGATCCTTTTTCGAAGATCATTCTATATCGAAAAAACACACAGCGTGAAGAAAGGAAGTTCTTATATACATACTCTGACGATCTTACCGCGCTGCACAGCCTTCCTAATTTTTTTTTTTTAGAGATTCACTTTTAACAGATTAGGGGTGGTTTGTAGAGCAACAGCTCATTGTCAGCTGAGCAACATGTACGAGTACTGCATCGGATCGGATCGTATTTCCACTGTAGACATCGATGCATATTTGCACGTACATACATATTTAAATACATAAATGTTTAATACAATCACACATACATACATACACAGATTTGTAGGTACATAATGACTATTGTTTTCCATAAATACCCAGCCGTGATTGGAATGCATTCTGCATCGATGACAAGAAAAGTTTCCTTCAATAAATTAATTGTTTCGTTGGCTGTATGTCATGCAGCGTCGTCTTGTTGGAACCAAAGGTCGTCCACATCAACATCCTCCTAATTAAGCTCGAAAAAGTCATTAGTCATGGCTCATTGACTGTAACATTATGGCCGGCTTCATTTTTGAAGAAATATGGACCAATGATTCCCTCTGCCCATAGAGCATACCAAATAGTGACTTTTTGAGGATTTAACGGCGTCTCAACAATGGCTTGTGAATTATCATTACTCCAAATGCGACAATTTTGTTTATTAACGTAGCCCGTTCAACCAAAAGTGGGCTTCAACGCTAAACAAAATTTTCTTGTGAAAATCGGGATCGGTGGCCATCTCGTTTTGGGCCCATTCACCGAACGTGTAACGCGCTTGATGGACGTTCGGCTTTTATTCTTGCACGAGTTGGATTTTGTAAGCCCGCAAACCAAGATCCTTCCGCAAAATCTTCCATAAAGTGGATGGGCGCAGCTCCAATTATTGCGCGCGATGGCGGATGGACTCATTCGGGTCTTCTTCGATACTCTGGCCACCATTACCATTTGTCCCACCATTTGTCAAGGTAACTAAAGAAAGGATACACCAGAAAGCTCAGTCTACTCCTCGACAAATCCGGACATTTGCAGATAGGATAGAGAACTGTCTCCTTCTCCTCGATAGTTTTTGGAACTTCTGCAGCATCTATGGTAAGGCAGTCCGAGCCGTTTTGCGTGCTTACCTGTAAGGGAGATATATTCATCCTCTTTAGAGAATATAAGCCTCG
>NW_016224934.1:0-1385 GCF_001687245.7 Rhagoletis zephyria
CCTCCGACAACTATTTCCTGCCTCATCATATATACATATAGGGTGATCCAAAATACAGAAGAAAATCAATTTATAGAAAATTGGAAATAACCTATTGTTTTTGATCGAACAAAAATATTTTCCTGCAGAAATCTTCCAACAACAGAATTACTATGGATGCTTTCCATTTCAAGACAACTGGTCAGGTACTTGTTTGATTTTTAATTTCTATGAAACTGAAATATGTGGTTTGTTGGTCTAAATAATGAGACCCGTATTTTTTTGGCTCGGAAAAATTTTTTTGCCGAATTATATTATTATTTTTTTTTGGAAACAAATAAGTTTTAAATCTGAATTGGAAAACTTGTGAACATGAGTCGAAGCTTGTGAAATAGGATTTAAGGATAAGTAAAAACCGATTCTCTGTAAATTGTAACTTAAAGTTTTATAAAACTTATTGTATTTCAAATAAAATATTAATAATGAACAATAACCTTTCGTGTGAAAATTATTGACGAATTCCTCTTCTTTATTGGCGCTGTAACCGCCTAAGCGATTTTGGCCGAGTCCAAAACAGCACGCCACTTCTCTTCTGAGCTAACTGACGCCAACTGGAAATGCCAAGTGAAGCCAAGTCCTTCTCCACCTGGTCTTTCGAACGCAGAGGAGGCCTTCCTCATCCTCTGTTATCAGCATCGCGGCTCGCATTGAATACTTTCACAGCAGGAGCGTTTCTGTCCATTCGAACTAATTCGTAGTATGTACCTCAAAAAGCTATTTTTTCTAAAAAAAATATGATATTTCTGAAAAAAATTCAGCTAAATTGTAGTTCAAAGTGCCTATTTTCGTGTCAAAAAGTATGAAAGAAAAAGTATAGTTTTTGCAAAATTGAGTTTCGAAAAAATGCTCATAAAAAATAGTAAAAATAATAAAATAATTTTACCATTTTGTCTTGAGGAGACAATACTTACTAACATCTGAGTGAAAAAGTTGCTGAAATCCATTTTTTAATATCTAAAAACAAAATATATTATAAGTCGGCCAAAAAAATTTTTCCGCAAAGATTTTGAAAAAAAAAACAGATCCTGTAAGATGAAGTTAGATGAATTTCTGAATTGACCCTATCTTCCTAGACTTGGTTCAAATCTTATTTAAAAGTGGTAATATCTCATAAAAAATTAAATGATGCTTCAAAATTTAGTACAGAGCCAGTATTTAGTCATTATTTTATAATATTTTATTAATAAAAATCAAGTCCATCCACTTATCAGCCTCTTGTAACGCAATGTCATAGCTTTCTTTATATAACTGCAAATGCGTTTCTGGTTTGATGGAAAAACAAAAAAGTAAACCAAGTAAAACCAATGCCAATCCGATGAAATGCAACAAAGAAGCAGACTTTACAA
>NW_016224935.1:0-1385 GCF_001687245.7 Rhagoletis zephyria
TAAAGTCTGGATATTGTAGCAGTTTCGGTGACATTAAGGCTGATCGCAATGCTTGAAAAGCTTCATCGCATTTCTCATCCCAAACGAATTCTACTANTACTCATCATTCGCGAGAATGAGTTGGGTGCTATACTTATACCGAATGGTAATACTTTCCATCGATATGCTCCACGGTCTGTGCTAAAAGAAGTTATATCACGTGAATCCTCGTGTAAGGGGATTTGGTGGAATCCAGAAAAAAGATCTAAAGTAGAAAAATTTTTGGCTCTGCCAAGATTGTCTAAAATATCGTCAACTCGTGCGAGAGGGAATTTATCCGCAATAAGTTTTTTATTGACTGCGGGGAAATCAACGCACATACGATATGCTTTTTGACCATTAGTAGATTTTTTTGGAACCAAAATTAGGGGACTATTGTAATTTGAATAACTTCCTTCAATTAAATTGTTATCTAGTAATTTGTTAACTTGGCGAGTTATCCCTTCACGTTGGGAATATGGCAGAGGATAGTTTTTTACATATACCGGGTTAGTGTCAGTCAGCCTAAGTTTCTGTTCATAAAAATTGTTTAGTGTCATTTTGTCATTGTCAAGAGCGAAAATGTCTGCATATTTGATGCAAAGGTCAGGTAAGTTGTTGTTAGTTCCTGTGGAGATTTGGTTTTTCAATATACTTGTTAATTCGTTCGTTCGTGAGTCTTCCGTCTTGGTTTTATTAATTGAGTATACGTGATAGTCAGAAAGTTTTCCGGTCCGAATATTTACATTCTTTACATGTTTTACGTCATCAGTGGTATTTATGATTTTAATAATTGGGTTACTGCTGTTAACTATGCATCTTGTTCAACTTCCTGTGATTCTACAACAAGTGGATCCGGCGAATTGCCAAAATCGAAAATTCTATAAACTTCGCATCTGGGTGGTATGATACAAGTGTCGCTTTCGGTTCCGTGTAGGATTAGTATCGCGACTTTTTCATTGCCGTTCCAGAAGGATATACGATTGCTTGCATAGCTAATAACGCATTTGTTACTTTTCAGAAAATCTTTACCCAGTATACCATNTTTGTTACTTTTCAGAGAATCTTTACCCAGTATACCATCAGATGGTATGTTAAAATCGTCGTTTACTACATGTAAAGTATGTTTAATGTAAAAATCAGTAAAAGCCAAGTTTACGGTAATCGTACCTAAAGTAGAAACAGTATTAGAAGTGACACCGGTAATGTTAATTATATCGTTTGTATTTATAGGAAAATGTCTATCAATACTAGAGTTTTTTATTAGAGAAATGTCGGCTTGCGTGTCGATTAAAAACGTACAAAATTTGTTCGACCTATTAATTTTCAATTCGATAAAGTCAGAGTAATTCAAATTTAAGCAATAA
>NW_016224937.1:0-1384 GCF_001687245.7 Rhagoletis zephyria
GTGGTCCGATTCTTCCGGTTCCGACAAATGATTAATACATTATAAAAATACACCCACCTACCAAATTTGATCCGGATATCTCGAAAACTGAGAGACTAGATTGCATACAAACAGACGGACAGACGGACAGACGGACATGGCTAAATCAACTCAGCTCGACGTTCTGATCATATAAGTATACATTTTCATGGGTCTATCTCTTTTTGTTCTGGTACTTACAAACATCGGACCAAAGTTATAATACCATTTCATGCTCATGAAAGGTATAAAAAGGGGAAAAAGGCGATCACATAACAACGTCGATACCAAGATGATATGCACAAAAAAAAGGCTCAGCAAACAAAATTATTACAGGTTGTCGAGCACCAGGAGACACAAGAGTGTTGGAAAACAAAATTTTGGTGTTAAGCCTTTCTACCACCAAGGCAGCTGGTATGTACATACGTGTGTTTTATACATAGCGACCACCGATATACATACAGGGCATACAAAACCACAGGAACGGCGACAAGTGGATATGTGAGGTGAACGACCGGGAATACACAAGGAATGAAACAAGGAGACCAATTGCAATACATAGCTGAGAGGAGTCTGGAACGCATTTAATAAAACATACATACATACATACATTCCAGAGCGCCGGACTCCACGCGCGGAGTACCAGAACGCTTCCAGGCGCTCATGTCACGGCGCTCTTTCGCTCACAATGGACTGCCAGTGCATTCATCGTACACCACGTTAGATTTACGTTTACCTGTTTTTATACCCGAGCGCACTTGTGCACAAGGGTATTATAACTTTGTTCACATAACGGTTGTTTGTAACAGGCAAAACGAATCGAGATAGATATAGACAAATGTATACATAAATGATCAGAATGAAAAGAGAAATCGATTAAGNATATACAGTGCGACGCATCGACAGACGGAGTGGGTGGGGTTCTATTTCAACTTGACGATGACAACAATGAACGACCTATAGCATATATTTCAGCGAAACTCAATAAGGCACAGCGAAATTATAGCATAACCGAGCTGGAGTGCTATGCAGCCGTGGTTAGTGTGAAAAGGTTCAGGCCCTACATAGAAGGTATGCCGTTTACTATCATAACTGATCATGCCAGCCTAAAATGGCTGATGAATCAGAAGGACCTTTCGGGTAGACTGGCAAGGTGGAGTTTGAAGCTCCAAGGGTTGATTTTGATATACAACACAGGAAGGGGGCGCAAAATGTGGTGCCTGACACGCTATCACGGATGCACATGGAAGAAATGACAACAAACGAAAGGTTTATGGACGTTTCCTTAGACTCACCTTGCTTTAACTCGGACGAATGCAAGGAACTGAAAAGGACTGTGACCGAGAACAAAGACCAACTACCAGAC
>NW_016224938.1:0-1384 GCF_001687245.7 Rhagoletis zephyria
TCAGAAAACTTTTCAATGACGCCCTATTTCTGAATTTGGTTGAAGAGCGCCCTATCTCAGAATTTAATAGGATGTTTTATAACGAAATTCTGATATTGGGCGTTAACTAGAACAATCCTCCTAGCCCATCTCCCTTCGCTTATACAATTTTGTCCACTTAACGCGACCGTCCTACTTTCTGAGGATATGAGCTGGGAATGAAAGCTATTTGATTAATATTATTGCTCTATTTTCGTTGAATTAGATTGCAAAGTATATTTCTTTGATTATTCAACGGCTTGGAATTAGTATAGCAGGCGTTGCACTGTACGTAAAGTGTAGATGAGACTCGAAGTACTAAAGTGCAACGCGCTGCCGATATGGCTTGACGTATCCTTGTCAAAACTGACGTATTATGAGACTTACAAGCAAAGATTAGTCTAGACCGAATAAATCGGAAGAGTAAGTTAAGGTATATTGATTGGGTCAATTGAGGAATCAGCATGGTCTGCCCAATAGTTAACATGATTTTTTGTCTCATCCCAAATCGATAGATGGGGTTTAGTGCAAAAAATTTTGTAGTTTCTTAGTGCAAACGCGAGGCCTGTTGCAGAGTCCTACTTAAGTGACGCTCACTGTGGACCGGGTTTCTAACAAAATGTTCTTATAGTAAGTCCGATGACTTTTATTTTCATAATAGACTGTTGGATAAGTTTTTAACGATAAGTAACTTTCAACACCCGAATGCACAAAAGCCCATATCGCTCAGACGTGCTAATGACTCGGACAGCATCGGTGTGTTTTTGTTCGGACACATTCCTGGGCACAATCCTGTGCTATCCTAAGGACTACCAACAATACAAAACATATGTAGAAAGCAAGTCTATCGTGGATTATGGCAATAGAAGCCAACTGGTTACATGGATATTTTCTAAACACAAACGTTCCAGAACTACAAAATTTTTAGGGGTGTATTGGGTAACTGCAATCAATAGGCCTATAACTAGATACTAAAATGAAATTTCTCTCGCAGCACTCAGACCGACAAAAGGTCCTTAAGATTGTGTAAAAACTTTAGAAAAACAGAGGAACAGCCCGAGGATAATTGCGGTATAACTACTTCTGAGAATATTGTGAAACGGAGAAACATGCCGAAATATAAAACCAAAAAAATTTTCTAAAAAATTATTCTATGGTTTAAATTAGAAACCCAAAACCACACAAGATACGCAAGTTGAGTATTCATTTATTCAGATAAAGGAACACATTATTATACATACATATATGTATGTACACTTGTACACAGATACTAAATAGTATTTATGGATGTGTTTGTGTGCAGTTTTCTGGAAAAATTTGTAATTGGACGCTAGAAAAAATTACCAACGGTGACACTTTACGCAAA
>NW_016224939.1:0-1384 GCF_001687245.7 Rhagoletis zephyria
GTTACGCACGCGTCCGTTGAAACCCAGACTAATAGGGAAAGAAAACTAATTTAGTGCATTAGGGGCTGCAGCTAAGTAATTGAAGGTTATGTGTGCTACCAAAGGAAAGGCAAGAAGAAAATGGATTTTTGAAGAAAATTTATAAAATAAAAATAAATAAAAAATTTATTAAACAAAAAAAAAGTAAAGTCGAAATTTTAATACTCTCACCCCTACGATAGCGCTATACTGAAAAATATACCCCTATTTTTTATTTTGAATGAAAAAATATTTAGAGGTCGCTCAAAGTTTTCCATGTATTTTTGTATGGGAAAAAAATATTTTTTCGTAGAAATTATAGAACTCTGGAAAATCAATATTCCAATAATAATAATACCTGATTATTTATTTAACCAGTTTTTTATGGGCCCTTCCCCCATTGCATTTTCAGGCGTTCTTGGCGGACCTAAAAAATATAGTGACTATGAAAACATGGAAGAGATAATTTAAAAAACAAAATTCACTAATCGAAAGACTATGAAAAAATATATAAAAAAATGTAAATATTGTCCCCGACAAGCAAAATGCATTCACTTCCCTACCCGCTCTATTTCCATCAAAATTTAAAAAAAAAAAAATCACCGAGATATTGCCATCTTTGATCTGGACATTTGACGTAAAAAGCCTCTATAACACAGTCGAAATTGTATGAACACGCTTATTCTCTATCGATAGGAGAGTGATCTTTGGTATTTAAAATTTCTTTAGCGCTTCCACCTGTCTAAAAGAATTTAAGATCCGCATGGTTTGTTGGATTACAAAAAGCGAGATTTTCAAATGAACGGGCTCAGTATTTAGATGTTTAATAATGTATTGTTTTTTGAGTAGAGGTGCCACCTTTTTAAATTTTAGAAGATCTTTACCGTTCGTTGGGCTAAAAAATGAGGTACGAAATGAAAGGATATGACCTCCGGATGTGTAATAAGATATATATATATTTTTTTTTAATGGAGCTGCCAACTATATGAAAATTACAACTTACATATAATACGTGAAGGAATTTTTGGTAATTCATTACATTTGCACAGTTCATTCAATTTAAAAAATGAGGCCTCAAATCAAAGTTCCTGTCCTTCAGATATGCAAGTGCAATTAGGTTTTATTTTTTCNAAATTTAAAAAAAAAAAAATCACCGAGATATTGCCATTTTTGATCTGGACATTTGACGTAAAAAGCCTCTATAACACAGTCGAAATTGTATGAACACGCTTATTCTCTATCGATAGGAGAGTGATCTTTGGTATTTAAAATTTCTTTAGCGCTTCCACCTGTCTAAAAGAATTTAAGATCCGCACCGTTTGTTGGATTACAAAAAGCGAGATTTTCAAATGAACGGGCTCAGTAT
>NW_016224940.1:0-1384 GCF_001687245.7 Rhagoletis zephyria
TAGATATTGTCGCTTTTAGTTACAGTTATAGACACTTCGTCACGTTTTTTGGCTGTTCTGCTGCTTTCTCACTTCTGCTACGCTGCATATCCTCCAAATGTTTAATTGATACCTGATTCGTAATATCATTCGATTCATTAACACGCCGCAATAGCTTCACGTCCAAGACTGTTGCCAAATCATCAACATCAAGTGTCATTGCCAAATTAATCGCCGGATAAAAAACATACTATATCATAACAAAAATTGTGGTCCCAACTTGAGGTAGAGATAGCGCTAAGAACTTATGGGAAAAAAATGCAGTCTCAACTGCTCCCAGAGTACATATGTATATACAAGGAAAATAGTAGCAATAATACCAAGTATGTAGCAAAACCATGTATTTCCCGCGAAGGAGTCGGTGCTGGATTGGGCATTGTATTTTGGTATGTACATATGTACGTTTCTATTTGAAGCGCGCGCGCGAAAGTTGATTGACCACAATCGAATGAAATCTAATTTCTGACAAAGTATGTTAAGAAAATAATTTTGACTGATAAACTTCAAACAGAAACTGTATTTGTTTGTGTATAATGACTATGGTGATTCTTATCCCACTTTCACAAAAATGGAAATTACTAGTGCAGCACGAGCAATTTTAAATTGTTTCTCGAAAGCGATTCGCGCTCTTTGAGCTGCAGTTACACCATGCAATTCTTATTATTACCGAAATGGATTTCAGCAAATCTCCAAAAGCCTTACGTTGCCACGTCTAAACACACTTTAACAATAAGTGAACATAGTACAATAGTGAACAATAGTAAACATATACCTTGTTTATACCTACGCAAGAACCGCATTAACAAAAAATGGATTTGACTCAACACATATTTCTTTAAAGAGTTTATACGTGTGTCTTTATAGAGCACTCGCCAAAACCGTATTTAAAAGTAAACACAATTTTTTGTTTTTATTCGATATTTCTTTAATAATTTATTTGCACGGTTCATCGAAATGGAAGGAAACAATAATTGAAATTTATTTAAATAATCAGCCTTATCATGAGTTTCATTTTCCGCGAACCGATTCACTTTTCACTTTTGGTTTCCATGTATTTATTTTCGGGTAATTTTTTTTTTCGGGTGAAACTCAAGATAGGACAGAATAATTGTAATTTAAAACAGACTGTATAAAGAAACACAGCCTATTTCACTGCGAGTCAAATGAATTACGTGTTTATACGTGTTTTCTAACCGATTTGGGGAAATAAAAAAACGATTTGAAAACAAATTTGAGTCAAGATTGTTTTGAATTTGTATGCCTCCGTTTTGAAACAAGGTTAGTTTTCACCTTAATATAACGCAATTTAGAAGTTACAATTTGGCAATAAATGTTTTTTTTTTTT
>NW_016224941.1:0-1384 GCF_001687245.7 Rhagoletis zephyria
TGAGGCCGTGCCCGGGAAAGTCAATCGCCACAATGTAGTAGTTTTCCGGCAGCTTGGGGATCAGCGCATCAAAGGTGCCGCAGTTGTCCTGCCAGCCATGCAGCGCTAAAACGGGGTAGTCGAATGTTAGTCATTTTTAATCATTAGCAGCAGCTTTTACTTACCAATAATCCTGACAATCTCCTGCTTTCCATCGCACGACGGGTTACTCCACACTTTTCCACGAATTGCACCGTACGGTACGGTCAGCTCAAAGTCGCTGGTATGAGAGAGAGGCATTGAGGTGGGGGAGGTGTCTTCTGTTGAGGGTGAAAAAACGAGAGGATGAAAATGAAGTGTTGAAGATGAAGATTGCGAGGTGAAGAAAGAAAACAAAGTAATTTGGCAGTAGCAGTGCAGGAAGTAAATAATGTCTAGTCTAAGAGAGAGCTCTGCTCAAAGTACACAGCTGCCCACTACGAGGTAAAGGAGAGTGAAAAGAGTATTCATGGCATGGACTCTGCTGATTTGAAGAGAGTCAAAGAGTGACTGCACTTCTCTCCAGCAGTAAGTGCACTCTCACTTGCACTTGTCTGTCTAGTCACCGAGGTTGCATCACGCAGTCCAAATTACTCTCAAGAGTAAGAGTCGAAGATGTGAGTAGCATTTTTCTCTCAACTCTCTCTATTTCTAACTCTGACTTTGCGCGGCCGTCCCCCAACTCAGGTGATGATGCCTTATCAAGGAGTTTACAGAGTTTCAGGTACATTTGGTAGTGTGTTGGTGGTGGTGGTGATAAGCAAACAAACTGATGCCCCGCTGATGCTGACGTCGCCGTCATTCGTTCTGAGAACGAGGGAAAGTTTGTCACGGTGAATTATTGCAAATAAAAGATTCCCTGACAAAACTGATCNGTGATAAGCAAACAAACTGATGCCCCGCTGATGCTGACGTCGCCGTCATTCGTTCTGAGAAAGAGGGAAAGTTTGTCACGGTGAATTATTGCAAATAAAAGATTCCCTGACAAAACTGATCACAATAAACCCGCGCTAACACACCTGCAAAGTAAACTCGTCGCACTACTTGACTTGGCAGACTCTTTTTTAACAAAGTACACATTCTAAAGCTACACAAGTACCTGAGTACATACAAACTCTCTAAATTTAGCTACTGGCGATGTTACAAATAGCAAAGTATTTTCAAAAATTTGAATAGATAATCTGCTTTACAGCAGCTAATTAATTAGTGTTACCTGCTTACATTGATGCAGTAGAAAGAGAGGGTTGCTGTGTTGGTATCAGCTCCGTCAGCCAGTTGATAGGGAAGTGGTGGAAATTCGAGGAAAAAACTGCTGTGACAGAGAAGACGTCAGCAAAGGCTAATGAAATCGGCAGTCAGTTAATTA
>NW_016224942.1:0-1384 GCF_001687245.7 Rhagoletis zephyria
ACTGTTATAGTGGAGATCTCCAAAGTTTTTATGAAACATGTACCCAAAGATATATATCGACGCTCGAACTAATGCAGGATAGGTTTATGCAGATAAGCAAGGCCGTTTTTCAACGGTATAAAATGTATATACACATATTATTACATACATATTTATCAAAATATTCAGAATGACGAAATGAAATGAATTGGTATCTGTTTGTAAACACGCTAACTCGAACAAAATTTAGATATTTTAACGAAAGTCGGTGCCGAAGTTGCCTTTGGTATAATTTAGGATAGTATTAAATTTTGGTGAAATCTGTCTATAACCACGACCANTTGACGTTTGCAAACAATTTAATTTTGAAATTTTCCAAACAACCTCACACACACATTCTCATTTTCAATCTCAAACAACAACTTCGAACAATTCCTTTTTTTTACTCTCAATTTTATATAATTTTAAAATGTTGGCAAACTTCAAAAAAAAATCATGGCCGACGAATTGAGAGAACGGTTTTACCTTACTATGTTTTTTATCATGGCTTGAACCATGATTCAATAATAAAAGGTTTGCTCAAAAAGCAGTTTTCTCGCTACCTCTTGACAAAATCAAATCAAATCAAATTAAATGAACAAAACATGTTCATAAACAAGTTAAATCGCATGCAATTGTTGGAAAATTGAACCAGTTAAATCATTTAACTCGTTTGAAAACCAATTCAGCACAGAGTTGTATCAGAAAGCTTTCTGCTCCGGCCAATCAGAAAGACACAAAAGCTTTCATTTGACACGCCAACGTTCAAAAAAATTATATTCTGAAAAATATTAAAAATTAAAAATCATCAAAAAATATCAAAATTGTATGCATGTCTGTCCGCCAAAAAAGAATCCAAAGCGGAAATTAGTAATTTTCCAAGAGGTCTCATCGTACGCAGAGATAAATAGTGCATACGAACTAAACATTTTGAAGTCTCTAAGCAATTCGTATGCGTTCATATCATGATGCAGACATTCGCACAAAACAAATTGAATTTTTATTGGTAATATTCAAAATCAAGTTTTTGTGTTTCAATTTTTTTTGTGCGAATGTCTGCTTCATGATATTAACGCATAAGGCATGATTCAATAATACAAGGTTGGATAAATATTGACATTTGTGTCAATCGACTGCCTTGTAAAGTTGCATTTAAGAAGGAAAGAGAAGCGGGTCACAATTTTATCCCCTTTTGTGTAAAGGTACTAGGAAAAGTAAGTAGTCTGGTAGGGCTGAAATGCTTTTTTGTATACTAATTGAATTAAATATATAAAGAAGATTCCACTGAACTCCACAATAGGCAATGAATTAATTTTTTATGGCCCCATTAATATTAAAAATGAAATAAATGGATATTCACATAAAA
>NW_016224943.1:0-1384 GCF_001687245.7 Rhagoletis zephyria
AAAACTCCGCAACGGTACGCGACTCGCAGTTAAGAAATTGATGAAGAACATAGTGTAAGTAAAGATTTTTACGTGACCTTTCAAAGGTGAAGAATTCCCATGATTCCGACCGATACACCATTTAAATTTAAAGATTACAATTCCCAATTCGATTGACATTCGGAATCACAATCACTAATGCTCAAGGTTATCCTTTGGAAAAGTGTGGTTAAGAGTGAGATGCGGATTGGTTCTTAGATGTTGCGTGTTCCCGTGTCGGCAAACCAGATATCCTTGATATCAATGCAGAGAATGGAAANCTTTGTTTCGTTTATAATTTATCATCCATGTAACAGGAATGCCACAGCAAAGCGCGGCAGGGTATAGCTAGTTTTGGAATAAAATTAAACACATGGTGTCCCTGCGGTATTCCAGAAAAACATTTTTTTTAAATAAAAATTAAAAAATGGTAAATTTTAATGGAATGACTAAATAATATATGTAAAAATATGTTATTTTTTATAATTTTAATAAATAGTCCAGGTTTTTAGCTTTCGAAAGAAGAAATAAAAACCTGCTCATTGTTTGCACTTTTTGAAGTAATGCGTTTTTTGCTAACGTATTTTAATTTTTTGTCAGTGCCATCAGATCTGCACTATTCGTTCTATATTCAAAAATTAAGTGTCAGATTAAAAAGCTTGACCTGTAGGCATTAGAGGTTTATTTTTTCTTAAAGAGTTGCCACCTGTTAAAAAATTTTAATTAAATTTTAATTAAAGTTCAATGAATTATTAAGAGATGGGTATCAATCGAAATGTGTAGGAAAAGGGTTTAACTGCATGCATAGGGCTGGCACCTGTTTAACCCTCTAGTACGCCAATTTTTGTATGAGTTGAGAAATTCAGGAATGGGTGATTTTAGCACGAGAAATCCAAAAATGATGTCTATTTCGATCTGTGACAGTAACTTTTTCCTAAAGGGGAGAAAAACCAAGACCGTCTGGAGACGTATTTTCATCTTTCTCTTACACAATGTTGACCTACGAACCGGCAATCCCGTCTGCAGACGGTCAAAAATGCAATCTAGGTTTTTATATGTCGGCAAGCCGGTCTGTAGACGGTCTGTGTTCGAAAGCAATTTTCTCCATTTAGAATGGTGACATAATTATACAACTTATATCAAAATACTATGCTTTTGACTACGAAACCCACTGAATTTTTTTTTACCAAAAAATGTTTCAAAAGAAAAAATTTCNCAACTTATATCAAAATACTATGCTTTTGACTACGAAACCCACTGAATTTTTTTTTACCAAAAAATGTTTCAAAAGAAAAAATTTCTTTACGAAATTACTTAACAGCTACACTCTAAAAAAATTTTGTTTAAATTTGCGCATATTAAGATA
>NW_016224944.1:0-1384 GCF_001687245.7 Rhagoletis zephyria
AAATACTCGAGTCAGAACTCGAGTCGACTCGACTCGGCACATCACTAGTGTGAACTCAGACTCAACTTTTTCACTGATGAAGTGGGCTCAAACTCAGGAATTTGTACTGAAAATTGAGTCGGAACTTAAGCTCACTTTTAGCGTTGACGTTTATTATTTTGAACAAGAAATACCGATTCTTGGGGTTGTCTAATATGTTTTGATAAAAACGAGAAATTTCTGATTTTCAATTTTAGCTAAGTTTTGAAAGTTTTTTTATACTACAAAATTTCCGAAAAATGGTGAGAGTTCCCAAAAAAAAATTCAGAAAAGTTCTAAACAATCCAAAAGTTTCCGAAAAGTTTCAAGAAGTAAAACACAAAGAATCCTGCGAAATATTATAAGCTCCCGAAAAATACCCTAAAAGTACTGAAATTTGCAAAAAGTCTTGAAAAAACACGAAGAATCATGGAAGGATCCGAATTGCTGTTGAAAAGTCCTGAAGATTCCCCAAAATTTCCACAAAAAATCCCAAAAGAAGATCCCCTAAAACTTCTAAAAAATCCCGAAAAAACAAGAAGGAACATGAAACTTCCAAAGTTATCTAGAAAAATCCTAAAAAGTTTGAACGTTTTCTGAAAAGCAAATCATCAGAATCCTACACAACGATGATAGGTACAGGAAAAACATTTGAAAGTAACGCAGAATTTCGAAAAATCGATGAAACACTAAGCTCGCGAAAAAGTCTAAAAACATCGTGAAAAAATTCAAGAAGTAGCAAACGAAGAAAGCGTTGATAGGAGAATCCTTAAAAGTTATGAACTTATTCCGAAAAGTCGCTAAAAAGGTAAATAATCCAGAAAAGTCTCGAAAAAATTGACGAATACTCTAAGAAGTTCCAAATGTTCCGGAAATACTAAAAAATAAACAAAGGAATCTGTCCTGCGAAAATCTTGATAAAGGTCGGAAAATCCCCGTAAAATTCTGAAAAACACTAAAGAATATGAAGATCACTAAAAAACACAAAAATAACCTGAAGAAATGCGAAAATTTTCCGAAAACTCACGAAATGTAAGTCACGAAGAATCCTGTCAATTCCAAAAAAATCCTAAGCGCCCCGAAAAAATCCCAAAATGCCTTAAAAATGCTAAGTGGCCACAAAACTTTCGTTATAATCTAGAAAAATCCCAAAGGTTCCGAAAAGTTACAAAAAAAAACAGACAATTCTGGAGAACGTTGAAGGGTTCCAAAAACAAAATCCGAGAAGGTTAGGAAAAGTCGCAAAATTTAAAAACTTTCCGAAAAATACCAAATAAACACGAATTAGATTTTCCTGCTTTAATTGAAAAGTGGATCTTTTTTTTGTCACATATGCGCAAGTTGATATATGTACGTGCAAAACTAG
>NW_016224945.1:0-1384 GCF_001687245.7 Rhagoletis zephyria
TACCAGTACTAGCGCCTAGAGGGGCACCAGCTGTGGGTGGTGGTGCTTCCGGACGTTTTGGTGCACTCATTGAGGGCGACTTGTAAATAATTGTACGACCGCCAGCACCGCCACTAACTGAGCTCAGCGATGGCTTCTTCTGTATGATCGGATGTTGTGAATTGTGCTGCATTTCAGCTGAGGCGGTCACATTGCCAATACTCACGCGACTACTCAAAACCGACGAACTCGAAGCAAAACTGGTTGCTGCTGTTCCTGTTGTGGCTGCAACACGATTCTGTTGTGCCACAGCATTCATAACTGAATCTCCATTGCGTTGTGTTTTCAATAAACCCGCTGCGTGTGCGCTTGCATGCGATGGCCTCGGCGGAACGGGCGGTCCAGCTTTTTTCAACGGCATTATAGCCGGCACCGTTGCAGATATTATTGTTTTTGTTGGTGTAGTTGGTATTGTAGCTGTAGTTGCTGTTGGCGTTGCCATAGCTGGTTTTGCTTAGTTGTCCGCGCGACTCGTCGTCGTCGCCTGCTCTGCTGCGCCTTAGTCTAGTCCGACTAACCGCTAGTAGCAATGGTTTATTGCTCGTTAATTTATATGTCACTATTTGTGTGTATGTGTGTGTGAGTGTGTGTGTGTGTATGTGTGAATTGATGTTTATGTTAACTGCAGTTGTTCTGTGGTTCTGACANTGTGTGTGTGTGTGTGTGTGTGTGTGTGTGTGTGTGTGTGTGTGAATTGATGTTTATGTTAACTGCAGTTGTTCTGTGGTTCTGACTCTGGTCGTCGTCAGTCGATACAATAGCCAACCGAAAACCCGTATTTGTAGGTCACTTTTTGCTTGCGGTACGTTGTCGTAGCTGCACTTTTAGTGGTACTAAACTCGTTTTCCACCGCACTGTCAGCTCACCACCTCTCAGCGTCGTCGTCTTTTGACCAGTTGATTTAAAAACTTACTATGGCTGCATTTGCGTCGCACCTTTATACTATTCGACTATTCGCAATATTAGCGAACGTCAGCATTAGCACCTTTGCCGCTGTCAAGCTAGTTTATAGATTATTGTCTACTCCGCAGGCGTTCCTGACTTTTGCTTTAGATCCTTTTTAGTTTAACTTCTTCCACACACACAGCGCGCGCGCGCACTCGCGAATATTCGTATGAAAATATCGGAGGCTGAGTCTGTGTCTAAATTTGAATGTAGGTTAGTTGGGTACTTTGCCGGGCACTTTGCGCGTTTCATTAGCTCTACATACGCTATCTGTGCGCATAGAGAGTGACAACTAACTGGCCGTGGTCCAGTCGATTTGCGCTGCTTTGCTGTACTCGTTTTCATCTACACAATGTACTAGCGTTAAAAAAGAAAAGTTTGCTACATTTTACACACTCGC
>NW_016224946.1:0-1384 GCF_001687245.7 Rhagoletis zephyria
CGTCACATTTTTTCAGAACAGTGCCGCTTGAAAATGGTGCAGAAGCTGGTTTGCACTCCTGCATACTCCACCGAGCTAAAAACTCTTGCGTATATCGTTCCTGATGTGTGGAAATTTCCCCGCGAAGTCGCACTCTCTCCACTTCCAACCCCAAGTAGAATTTTAAAGGTCCCCTGTCAACTGCTTCCACCTGCACGAGAAGTTTTTTGAAGTGAAACTTCTTTAGCGGCGGTTGGTTGGTTGGGAGTAAATTGGCAAATTCAGTGGAAATTGCACACGGATCTGGTTGGGACGGAAATGATGCAACGGAAATGATTGGGGCTGAAACAAGTGCTTCTTATGTGTATGCATATGGTATAAATTTAACAAAAATTTGCTAACAAAAGGTTAAAGAATAACACTTAGGAAAAGACCAATACAAGAATGAAAGTAAAGGTGACTACGTACATAAATGAAGAATAGGATAAAGGCAAAAGGATTCTCGAGACCTATCGATAAAATAATCGATATTTTTATCGGTTTTGTTATCGATATTTATCGATTTGTTATCGACATTAACCGATTTTGTTATCGATATTCATCGATTTTTTCATCGATAACTATCGATTTTGTTATCGATATTTATCGACTTTGGTAGCGATATTTATCGTTTTTGTTATCGATATTCATCGATTTTGTTATCGATGATTATCGATATTTATCGACTTTGGTAGCGATATTTATCGTTTTTGTTATCGATATTCATCGATTTTGTTATCGATGATTATCGATATTTATCGACTTTGGTAGCGATATTTATCGTTTTTGTTATCGATATTCATCGATTTTGTTATCGATGATTATCGATATTTATCGACTTTGGTAGCGATATTTATCGTTTTTGTTATCGATATTCATCGATTTTGTTATCGATGATTATCGATATTTATCGACTTTGGTAGCGATGTTTATCGTTTTTGTTATCGATATTTATCCGATTTTGTTATCGATTTTTATCGATTTTAATATAGGTATTTATCCGATTTTGTTATCGATATTTATCGATTTTGTTATCGATATTTATCGATTTTGTTATCAATATTTATCGATTTTGTTAACGATATTTATCGAAATTGTTATCGATATGTATCGATTTTGTTATCGATTTTGTTATTGATGTAAATCGATTTTGTTATCGATATAAATCGATTTTGTTATCGATATTTATCGATTTTTTTATCGACATTTTTATCGATTTTCTAATCGATTTAGCTACCAATGGTGTTATCGATGTTGCTATTGAAATTTTTATCGAATTTGTCATCGATTTTAGTATCGGTATTTTGGTACAACGTCCATCGATTTTGTTATCGATAGAGTATAATGATAAAAATGAAGATAATGG
>NW_016224947.1:0-1384 GCF_001687245.7 Rhagoletis zephyria
TAGATATTGATAATTTTGATAACTTGTCGATAAGTTCGATAACTTTTTCCTAGTTTCGATAACTTAATAGTTTTGCATACTTTTCGCTTATCTCTATGACATTGTCAATTAGTTCGATAACTTCGATAAATAAATAAAATAAAAAAGTAACTACGAAAGCATGTCGATAATTTCAATAACTTGTCTATAATATCGATAACTTGCCGATTATTTCTATAACTTGTCGATAATTTCGATAAATTGACTATAATTTCAATAATCTTTCAACAATTTTGTCAGCTTAACCGTCATTTCGATCAACTTTTAATAAGGCCCATACCTTTTCGCTAATTTTCATAACTTGTTGATCGATTTTCGATAACTTTGGACAATTCTCCGACAACTTTTCTATAACCTTTTCGATACTTTTCCGATAGATTTTCTATAACGATACCGTTTACAGTGCGATAACATTCGACACTGATTTTAGGGGACAAATTTCAAGCCAACAATAAACCTGGAGATTTTTCTAGCTAAGTGAGGAACTTTAACCAGAGCACAAAACTACGGTATCTCCAACGCCAATGAACCGATTCGATTCGATTGAAAACTCACTTTTAAAGTTATTGAATCGCTAAGTAGTACTGGGTAAAGAATGCCGTCCACTTTCTGACTTTTAAAATAAATTCGAATACATTTTTTTAAATACTTAGAGCGTGTGAATCCCGTAGTTTTTTTTTAAATGCAGCAATTAAAGCGAAAATTTGCTGTGACCTTGTCGCACAGCTGGCGACCTCCAATAACTTCCATCACTCTTCGAAAAGTTTCACACAAAAGTATTAAAGAATTAATGTCGTTGGACGGTAATGGCTTATTTGTATCATTTATCATAGATTGCTAAGTACTTATTATGTGCGTGTTTACATAAGGGTGGTCCAAAAATGCATGTGAAAAAGGAAAGTCGCAATTTTTATGTTTATCTTGAAATCAAAACATATTTAGAGGTCGCTCATAGTGCTCAAAGTTTTACATGCATTTTGTATGAAAAAAAAAACTTTTCGTAGAAATGGTATAGAATTCTTGAAAATCAATATTTTTCGATCGGAAAACTCTGTTTCTCTTCAAGAGACTCCCAATAAAAATACCCAATTATTTCTTGAATCATATTTGATAGTAACTATATTTTATAGATCCGCCAAAACCCCTAGAAAATGTATTGGGCGGATAAATAAAAAATCTTCAGTATTAAAAAAATTTTAAATAAACAACTGGGTATAATTATTGGGTATCTTCTAAAGAGAAGCAGAGTTTTCCGATAGAAAAATATCTATTTTCAAGAATTATATAGCATTTCTGCGAAAAGTTGTTTTTTTCCATATAAAAATACATGGAAAACTTTGAGCGC
>NW_016224948.1:0-1384 GCF_001687245.7 Rhagoletis zephyria
TTGACACCGCTTCGGAGTAAAGTTTTTACGAGCACACTCCCTCTGGAATGCTATGAGAAGTATACTTTGCAACATTTTGGTTTTCATTAAATGCTCACCGTCTCCGAACCAACTTTTGCACGCCGTGTGTTTAGGCGCGTCTGCTAACACCGGGCGCCTAAATGCATGCTTTGTACTGCTGTATGTGTAAAAATTGCCTTCAATAAATTTATGCAATTTTTGCACATGTACTTCTCAACTGCCATAAAACTTTCTTATGTTGTAATATCACTACAAAGTATGCGCGGACTCTGCAGAACTTACAATCATGGAGAGGTGATAAATGAGCTTTACCATTGGCCACAGTGCCTACCCACCTTTTTTGTTCGAAGAAATATTTTTTTTGTATATAAATTGTCTCCCCTCTCACTGATTTATTCATCGTGATTCTAGTTGTTCCAAAATGCATAAACTCATCTTATGTACAATACATTCTTAAATTTGAAATACATATACTATATATTTGATTCTGACTTCAGCACACATAGTTTTTCCCTTCACTGCGTAAAAGTAAATTTTTCGGAGCGATGGTTGGTTGCTATGCTTTTAAGCAGCTTACCGACATCATTTGACACGTTGGTGACAGCCCTGGAAGCAAGAAAAATGGAGGATCTTACCTTAAAAGTTGTAGAGGCAAGTCTGGTTGAAGAATGTGCGCGGCAAAAGACTGTGAATGTGGATACTGCGTTGAAAACTAGCAAGGACGAAAATAACGTAGCAAAATTTGTGAAGCGGTGCCATNAAAATTCAAGAAAACGAAGGATGGTAACAGTGTTAACGAGGTTAAAAATGGTGATCAGGTTAAAGGCGACTACTGTTTTTCTTTTTCGAACGATCTGAAATCGTGGGTTATCGATTCTGGAGCAACATGTCATATTAGTTCAACGAAGGACGATTTCAAAACTCTTGACATGTCAGTGCGTGAAAAAGTCACTGTGGCGAATGGTCAAAAGGTCACTTCTAGCGGAAAAGGTATTTGTACAATTACAGTTTTAAATAGCAAAGGCGAGAAAAGTACAGTGAAGGTGGAAGATGTACTTTACATTCCTTCATTCCAAGGAAAACTCTTGTCAGTCAGCAGATTTTTGAAAAAGGGTTTAGTGGTACTATTTAAGGAGTCATCATGTAGTATTCAGACGAAAAATGGTAAAGAAGTTGCTGCAGCTGATGTTTGTGATGGACTTTTTCGGTTGAAGCAGCATGATGGAGAAGCGGCTATGCAGATCAAAAGTTGCAGGTTGCAGAAACGTCAACATTACTGGCACAAGATATTTGGTCATCGTGATGTCAACTCATTTAAGCTTATGCAGAACAAAGACATGGTAAGCGATCTCAAATTAGTAAA
>NW_016224949.1:0-1384 GCF_001687245.7 Rhagoletis zephyria
AAGGCCTTACTAACATTAGTCTTTCCAAATTTTATGCTCTACTCTACACATACATGTTACATACGGTATGTATATTTTGTACATACTAAGCACCCCTCATTAAATTTCCACATCCGCCAGTGTATATGTAGATATGTATGTAGTACAAAAGTATGCTNCAAGTATGTATGCATGCATACCAATTTTATTCACAAACATACATGTGCGAATATATGTACATACATACATATTTATGTAGGCATGTATACGCAACTAAAAACATTTTGTAACCGTATGAATAAAGTAAATGGAAAAATTTTATACATACATACACACAGAAAATAATTATTGTTAGAAATATTATTGTTATTAGTTGATAGAAAAAAAAAATAAATTTTTATATCAAGCTTTCTAAATATGAACGAAATCGGACCATAAATACTAGATCACTAAATATCTCAACTCCTGCGCCATCTATCGGCAAAATTTTTTATGGAGTTATTCCTTTTAATGTTATTAATATACGTTTTAAATATGAACCAATCTGGTTACAAATATGGATTTGTCAAATATCCCGACTCCTGTGCCACGTATCAGATTAGTCTTTCGAATTGTGTTGTCATCGTGTTCTGAGCCACCTGTGAAGTTTCAAGTCTCTAGGTCATCGGTAAGTTGGTTAAAAATTGATTGCCAGATTTGCCCCTAACAAACATACATATGTACATACAGAGCAACTTAAATAAAAGCTTGTAATTAATTTAAATTCAAGTATAGCACGACTTAAAACTTAAGTAAAATTTACTAAGTTTTTTTTTATCATAACCACAAAAACTTAGTAAAATTTGACTAATTCGCATACATACATATATATCTGTGGATATTTGAAAAAACACCCTCTTTCGAAATGAACATTTTTTCAGGAGAGCGAAAAAACATATAAAATGTTTTCCACAACCAGTGTTGCTACCAGGAAATGAACATAGTACATAAACTAAATTATAAACAAAAATTTTGAGATTATACATAAAAAAATTATACAAGAATTATTTATTTGCGAACCCGCATTGCTCTGAGGAATTAAAATTTTCTTCCAATAAGACTCAACATTTAAATTGGGATCCCGATGTAGTTCTGCATAGTTTAAAATTGCGTGATTTCGAAACTCATTATCTAGGACTTGAAAATTTATCACGCATGTCCTGCAATTAACTTTCGAGTGCATATCAAACCTTGCCAACTTGAATTCAAAGCGTATTAGATTGAAATTTACTTGCAAGCTACACCATTATATACTTGAGACAAATCAAGAAACTATTCGAAATTTTCATTATCCAGAATCCATGTTACTGGTTTTTTAAATTTGCATTATCAAATAGTTGGACCGGTGTTGCCGTTTGGCTCCAAT
>NW_016224950.1:0-1384 GCF_001687245.7 Rhagoletis zephyria
TTTTCATAGTTTAAAAATTCATCTGTTACATAAATGAAAAAAATGAGATCAAATTAAGTATATATACGGTGACCATCCGTCCTTTATTTTAAAGGACAGTCCTTTATTTTAACCCCCTGTCCTTTATAATTTTTTTCAAAATAAAGGACGCCTTTNAATTTTTAAACACAGAATATGAAAAATAAAAATGTCCCTTATAAAATACAATGAAAACCTTCGCCAGTTTGTTTCGCACCCCACTTATTGGTTTCCAATTACTCAGTTATCTTTGTACAATCTATAAAACAGGGAAAGTTGTGCCCAGGATCATCTTGCACGCTGAGTTTCCAATTCCACTGAAAGAGAACAATAAACCTCCTACTGCATAGTGGTTCAAAACTGGCATTTAGTGTCCGTAATTCCCCGGAGCCTGCATTTTTCGCTTCATTTAATTAATTTAATTTTTTTTTTATGAAAGGTTACAATATTTTCAATAGACCAGTTGGCCTGATTTCTGAATTTTTATTTGATTATATTATTTTTTTTTTGTGCAAAATGCAGAAAAGGTAGCAGTTTTAAAGAAAAAGTATTCTCCTGTTCCAGTTAATAAATGTTACATAACATAAACTAGTTGAAAACAATCCTATAGTTCACCCCATGATAAAAACATTACAAGGTAAAATCATTGAGAGGCAGTCTGACGTTTGACAGCAATATAATTTTAAAATTCGAACTCAATCTCACACGCACATTCTCATTTTAATCTCAAATAGCAACAATCGTGAACAATTTATTTTTTTTTTATTTTAAATTTCATATGATTTTAAAATGTTTGAAAACGTCAGAAAAAAATCATGGCCGACGAATTGAGAGAATGACTTTACGTTCTAGTGTTTTAATCATGGTTCACCCAAAACAAAAAAATACACAAAAAAAATTTTAAATGTTATAAAAAATGTGCACCAAAATATTTTTTTTGCTTTTTAGTAAAAATTGGTTAAAAAATGAAAGCTCCGGTGGATTATGAACATTAAATTCAAATTTTGAACCACTGTGTGCTGGCTTCGTCGCGCAGTATGAATTATGATAAACGCATTTCGGTAACAAAGGATTGTGAAGTCCTTGAAAAAGGTTTGGCTTCATTTTTCGCTACAGCACGGAACTTGTACAATTAAATAATATAATTAACTGATAAATATTTGATATAAATTACGATATGGGTAAGGTAAATTTTATCATACAAGTTGTTGTATGTACGTATTCCCAAATCATTTTGAAAAAAATGTCCTTTATTTTACGTTGGTTAATATGGTCACCGTAAGTATATACAACTTTTTCATGCCAAGTATGAATAATTTCCCCAAAGGGCTAAAAAAAGGGCTAGGGGCAATTTTAAATTTATGTG
>NW_016224952.1:0-1384 GCF_001687245.7 Rhagoletis zephyria
ATTTCTTACAATCACTGAAACAAATTTAATTTCAAATTGAAAACACATTCCTCTGAAAATAATTTAAAATCGTACACACGGAAAACCCAAAAAGATTGAAAAAATCATGATAATTTTTTCGTCTATCGATTTTAGAACTGGTTCGGAATTGCATAATTTAGGACCAATTTGGAACTATCTAAAACGAGATGCAGCGGAGGGCAATTGACATTTCGTAGGACATCGCAATGTTAAATTCGCCAGTTGCTAGCATGCAAAAGGGAATGGTTCTAAATTCTTCTAGTACAGAACCAGTTCGGCATTAGTGCGCTTTTCGAGAGGGTAGTTGTGTAAAGCTATGCACGTATCGCACAGTGGTTCGAGTTCACATAAATTGCGAATAAAATCTTCATTGGGGAGCCGATTAACGATTTTTATGAACTTTTACACCAAACATGCTTTTATATAGTAAGGGCTCTCATGTACTAAATATATTACTATTTCTAAGTATATAGCCAGCACAAAATAGAAATATAGCCAGCCAAAAGTTGTGCGACTGATGACTAAAGAGTATAGACCCGAATAGGCACCCGTGCTTAGCTCTCTACTTAACTTGACTTGGGAAGAGTTACATAAACAGGTCAACAATTGGCAGAATATTTTTGACTCAAATATTTCTAATTTCTTCGCACAAAAATTTTAAATTTTCAAAATATATTTGAATGTGAAACCTTTTTCCATAAAAAAAAAAACAGAAAAAAAGAAAATTTCCGGTCTTATTGAATCACCGTTTAGTTAAGCGCCAGAGGCACTCACTCAACCACCCACCCATACAGATGTGCGAAAATAATTTCATGGAAGATATAGGTATGTAAATATTCGCTTTATTTGTAAACNTTAGTTAAGCGCCAGAGGCACTCACTCAACCACCCACCCATACAGATGTGCGAAAATAATTTCATGGAAGATATAGGTATGTAAATATTCGCTTTATTTGTAAACATAGTATTTTATTGTATAAGGTTAGCGGCGCATTTGAAATTTTGTATACAAATTAATTAAATTACACTTATGGATGCCCAGCAATATTGTAGTACGTACATATGTATGTATGTGTGTGTGTAGTATGAACTCGTATTAGGACTTCAATTTATAATAGCATCTAACCAAAAATATATCCATTCCATTCTCCATTAACGCGGACACATTGCATGCTTTCCACCATCGATGGATAAAGTTGCTCCCGTTATAAAGCTTGCGGTATCGGCAGCTAGGAAAATAACAGCATCAGCCACTTCTTTTGGAGCGCCGACACGGCCCAGTGCATGCGATTCTTTACCCTGTTGCAAAAATGCGGCATATTCCTCAGCTGACATGCCACTACGTGTAAAAATTTCTGTCGTAA
>NW_016224953.1:0-1384 GCF_001687245.7 Rhagoletis zephyria
AAAAAATAAACAAAAAATATTTTGCCGCGCGCCGCCGCAAGCTGACAGTCAAATTGCCAGCAATGACAATGACGAGAAAAATGGCGAGACATCAACCGACGAGCAAGAGAGAACAAAAGCAAGTCGCCACGATGCCGTGTTGCGTGTAGGCGAAAGGGGCAAAGGAGTGGGCGGGAAGTTTTGGGTTGCACAAGTTCTACAATTAAATTCATTTGCAACTCTGGTAAGGCCGTTTGTTTCCTCAGCCTACTTTTATAATAATAATAATAGATTGGCGCTTACACATATGTTAGTGTTTGGCCGAGCTTCTCCTCCGATTTGTGGCGTGCGCCTTGATGTTGTCACACAAAGAGGAGGGACCTACAGTTTAACGCCGACTCCGAACGGCGATTGTATTTTTATGAGAAGCTGTTTTTCATGGCAGAAATACACTCGGGGGTTTGCCATTGCCTGCCGAGGGACGACCGCTGTTAAGAAAAAACCTTTTTTCTATTATTTTTACCTTTCATAAATTGTGTAACTTTAAATTCTTGTATACCTTAAATTNGTATACCTTAAATTAAAAAAAAAATGGTAAGTACCCAAAAAAATAGTTCTAGAAAATCGCGCAGAGCTTAAAATTCCTAAAGCCACCTCAAAACTTTCTGTAAAATCCAAATGCTTTCAATAGCAATTCATTTTGCTCACCATTACAATTTCGCTCGTCCGAAACATCGTTGGGGCAATCAATGTTGCCATTGCAGCGCACATCTTTGGGAAGGCAAGTGCCATCGTCGCACATCCAACGGTCGTAGAGGCAAGCTGGGCAACAATTCCAATACAAAAATCGACAAAAAATTTGATAAACATGCAGAAAATAGACAATATTAATACAAGCGAGAGGAAGAGGGAGCAACTGATTTTCTAAAACTCCGAACTCAAAAATTAAGTGAAACTGAAACAATGGAACCCAAAGCAATTCGTTGGCAACCTACGACAGCCTTCCTCATCGGCGCGATCGTTTGGGCAGTCTGTTGTTCCATCACAGCGATGCACGATCGATATGCAGGAAAGATCGTGGCAGGTGAATTTGCCTTTTGGGCAAAAGTAACGCAGCTGCGGTACAACTGAGCGCAAGCATAAATCCAAAGGTAGCATTAGTTTTCGGTAATAAATCCATAAAAAAAACAAAAAAACAAGAGCCGAAAACAAAACAAATACCGAGTAAGAAGAGAGCAGAATAAAGTGTTTGCGAGAGAAAAGATAAAAAGAGCAGAAGTTATACGTTTTAATGAATATTTCGTATGAATACTTTTCGTGTGTTAACGTAATGAAAAATGAGCGAAATGAGCTCGCGCTGAGGCTGAGCGTGTTTGGCGAGTGATCGCAGCGTAAAGATCGCTCA
>NW_016224954.1:0-1384 GCF_001687245.7 Rhagoletis zephyria
TAGAAAATGAACTGTATTTTAATTGAAAGTTCCTAAAAATAATAAACATGAGTGGCAAACAATAGATATCACTTTGAAATGGGGGTACTATTGTATTGACTTACATATGTATATTGTACATAATTTCACATTTCAAACTTTGTACAAAAATTAAAAAAAAAAATAAATTAATTAAAAATTTTTAAACAGATTTTTACACCCCTATTCTGCACATCTTTCCTATTCGGATTTTGCTACGAGTCGTAGAAATAGTATGAAATCTGAATCCGAATCATATTTTCGAACTTTCGAGTTTCGTACCAATGGCATGCCTAAAAACGAACGAGTAAGAAATTGACAGCTTTTTGGCGCAATTTTGTACGAAAACAATTCTGTGTCGGAGGCGAGATAAAATATGTAAATCGATCTGTGTTTGCAGAAGATATTAGTGGTGTTCATTTAAACAGATAAATTTGCCTTTGGAGAAACTTGGGTCCGGTTTTGTTATTAGTACAATGATTGTCGGTTGTTGTATCCAAACGCATAACCTGAATCTAAAAACCTTTACATACGCGTGTAATCAAAGGATTAAACTTTCATTTAAAATAAATGTTTCAAATTTCCGAACAATAGGNTCTCCGGCAAGACAGAAAGGAGACATTAGTAAGTCCCTAGCGCGTCCGAAGGCAGAAACGAGCTCAACAGGTGGTGGACCCAACAAAGTGCATGTTTTCAATGGCTTGGAAGAAGTTGTTATTGCACTAACTGGATTGAGAACCAGTTCTTCAGGCATAGGAGGTTGTGGTTGAACAATTAAACTAGAAGCTGACATAGATGCGTCCATGGTTACTATGCCCGACAGCTCCGCATACCTTTGTGAATTCACTTCCATAGCGCGCTCTTACTCTGCTGCTATAATTGCAATTGGCATAGAATCCATCGTTTCCTTCAAAATATGAAAAATCAATAAATTTTACCATAAATAAGCACTTGATGAATGTTTTTTTTTTTAATTCGTTTCCACTTTGTTTTGCTTCATACTGTCTTCATGCTGTCTTCGAAAAACAACTGATAGCTGGCAATGCTGCACAGGTGTAAAGCTTGCGAAGCGAATGATTTTGGCGAAGCGAACTAAGAAGAACTTCTACAAGCTGGTACAAGCGAACACTCTTAATGCATATTTAAGTTGCGTCCACAAATCCATTCGCTTCGCCAAATACATATTTATCGATTAACTAGCCATAGGTGCAGTTTAAGATGCCCCGTTAATAGATGCTTAGTAAAAATATAAACTTTTTTAAGATAAAGTTATTCTTTTTAAATCGAAAGTCAAACCTCCTTCTAAAGTGACTTAATTGGTTTTATCGATTTATATATGAATGTTTGTTTGTCTGTTAATTCGTTT
>NW_016224956.1:0-764 GCF_001687245.7 Rhagoletis zephyria
CTTAACTTTTTTCTTTCCTTTGCCTTCTGCTGCCCTGGCCTGCCTACTCTCCTCAACTCACCTCAACTCACTCGCTCACCCTCATCTCTCTCATCACCCAGGACTTCATCACCATCGCTGGACCATCACCGCTGGAGCACCTTTTCATCACCATCACCATCGACTCGACTAGCTCGAGTTGGTAAGTTTGTTCTTTTGTTTCTTGTACACTTTTACTAATGTTTACCTTTTTTCTTCTTTCCCTTTCTATTCTTCTGCCCTGGTTGGCCTCATCTCACCTCACCTCATCTCACTTGCACACCCTCATCTCTCTTCTGCCAGGACTTCATCACTATCATCGCGGGAGCACCTCATCACCCTCACCACCATCGACTCGACTTGCTCGAGTTTGGTAAGTCTTTCCTTTTGATTGTTTACCTTTTTTCTAATGTTTACTTTCCTTTTTTTCTCTAGTCATCGCTGGATCTCTTCATCGTTGGACCTCTTCATCGTTGGACCTCTTCATCGTTGGACCTCTTCATCGCTGGACTTTTCCCTTCAGATAAGTACCCTTATTTTTAAAACTTTGTTTTCTTTGTGACTTTCTTTTCTCTTTTCAGATTTTCCCCTTCTGGTCCTCTTCTTTCCATTTTTGGTAAGTTGTTGTTGATTTATGTTTGTTTGATTTTTTATTAACTATTTCTTTTCTCTTTCTCCTCCTGGTCATCTTCTTCCTCCTCCTGGTCCTCCTCTTCCTCTTGGTCCTCTTCCTCCCCCATCTCAAC
>NW_016224956.1:816-1059 GCF_001687245.7 Rhagoletis zephyria
CTCCATCCCTCCATCTCTCTCTCTCTCTCTCTCACAGCCTCAACGACTGTCAGTCCTCCAATCGCTGGAGGACTTTAACTTTTTAGGTAAGTTTTTTTATATTTTGTTTATATGTTTACTAATTCTATTTTCTTTTTCTCCCTCCCCCTCTCTCTACTCTGTGGGCTGGCCACCCACGTAAAAATATAAGCCACGCCCTTCGGGGCTGAGGTTCCCGAGAACCTTCAGAAAAAAACCGGGAGT
>NW_016224956.1:1159-1384 GCF_001687245.7 Rhagoletis zephyria
TTTTTTTGTTTCCCAGGAACGGTTCTGGGGACTTAAAGAGAAAAAGAGGCTCTGGGGGACTAAAAAGAAGTCTTTTAATTTTTTTTTCGTTTTTTAAATAAAATCTTTTTTATACCTCCTCCTTTTTTGTTTTTGGCGACAGTGGCGCCATCTAGTGGCAAGAAAATGTACTAAAATACTAAAAAAATTTGCCGCTCGCTTCGCTCGCGGATTACGCCGCGCTCC
>NW_016224957.1:0-1384 GCF_001687245.7 Rhagoletis zephyria
GTGGCAACTCTTTTCGAAAAAATAAAACCAGTTCGCACATCTACAGGCCAAGGGCTTTAATTTGACACCCCATTCTTGAAAATCGAAGGAACGGTGCAGATCTTTTATGTTGAACAAAAAATGCCTTCGTGTATTATATAAGTGGCAAAAGAACGATGCTGCTGGCGTATGCAGATGATATCGATATGGGCGGTCTGAAACAAAGGCACGTAACCGCAGCATTTTCCTGTTTAGAAAAACAAGCTAAAGAGGTTGGTCTAGCGGTGAACGAGCGCAAGACAAAGTAGCTCCTGGCAACATATAAGGAGTCCACGTATTTCGGTACACACGCCATTGTTGACAGCTATAACTTTTAAGTAGTGAAGGAAATTGTTTACCTAGAATCCAGCATAAACACCACCAACAACATCAGCCTTGAGATCAAGCGAAGAATAACTCTTGCCAACAGGTGCTACTTTGGGCTCGGTAGGCAATTGAAAAGCAGAGCCCACTCTCGATGAACAAAAATCGCGCTCTAAAAATCTCTCATCATACCTGTCCTTTTATATGGCACAGAAACTTGAACGATATCGAACAAAGAAGAGAAGGCTTTGGAGGCTTTCGTGAGAACTTTTCCATGCAAGATCTGCGGCCCTGTTTTCGTGGACGAGCTTTTTAACGACAAGGACATAGTTAAGCGCATAAAAATACAGCGATTGCGCTGGCTTCGTTGTATGCATGGATGATGGCGCTCCGGTGAAAAGATCCTGCGACTCCGCACCCATGGGTGGACAACGAAAGCAAGGGCATCCACGAACGCAATGGAAGGATCAAGTGCAGAATGAACTGTATGCGCTCGGGATAATCAACTGGGGCAAATTCGAAGAGGAGAGAAGCAGTTGGATAAGCTTTTTGGTCTCGGCTCAAACCGACAAACGGTTGTAGTGCCAAATAGAAAGAAATTCAAAAATTTACGAAGGGTTGACCTATCTTTTAATGTTGTCGTTTAAATAATAGAGAAGTATAATCACAGTATTCATCTAAACGTGTAAATGCCTCGTAAACCCTGTAAACCAAAAGTGTACTGAAGGAAATAACAGATCGAACGAAGGACAGCCAAATGGCTAAAACACGCTTGAAGTGTATTATAATTGAAGTTTAACACTAGAATTTCTTTTTGTTGGTGACCTTAAGGACCTACTAATGGTCTATGGGAGATCATGCGAAACAGCCTAGTTAACCTAACCTAACATCCCGAAATTTTTTATCTCAAAGCTTTGGTTAGGCCATATGAAGTGATTTTTATAAACAACGTCCATATTTATTTTGAATCGTAAAAAAAATTTCAAATTGCGTAGTCTAAAGAGCGAAATACACCACACAAGCGGTTTGACAAACCAAGCGA
>NW_016224958.1:0-1384 GCF_001687245.7 Rhagoletis zephyria
TTCTAAATTCGTCACATTGTATATAGCTTTCTAATGAAAAGTTTTTTTTCATTCGTTGGGACTTATCACATTTTCTGTTACTATATATTTTGGACTTAGTAATTTGCGTATCACTGAACAAAAACGGTTAGAAATAAAAAAAAGTAGTTCAATTTGTTGAAAACAGTTCCTTTTAAATGTTTCTTGCTTCTTGCACCAAAATATAATTTTTAGGAAAAGCGGACTTACATAGAAGCAATTTTTCACTCTAAGCGATACGTTGTTTTAAAAAGTGAAATAAAACAGTTTTTTTAAAGGTACCACCTTCCGCTGATTTTCGACTTGTTGGGAGCTAGTTACTATCGGACTGGCTCGTTTTTCGCGATGAAGATCTAGTACGGAACTACAAATTTGATTCACTAGTTGCCGGTTTCCCTGCAGGGTACATATCTATATACATACATACATATGTACATATTTACATCCGTACACATATTTATATATGTACATATGTATGTATATATCACCTTGGGGACAAGCGCATGCCGAAAAGGGATAGCAGTTTGTTGTCATCTCGCACAGCACATCCGTTAACCAACTCCAAAATTTCTAAAATTCCAGATGACTCTGAAAACCCCTGAAACTCTGAAGGGGCGCAGAGGGAGGCGGAGCCACAAAGGACGGCACCATATTTGGACAGCAGCCAACGGCCACATGCTACTACTGTTGCCTTATACATATGAATGTACCTTCATATACATACATAGTATGCTTNGCGTAGCCAGGTAGGGCCGGGGGTGCTCGAGCCCCCCTAACTTTCAAATTTTCCTTATAATTATATATATAAAATAGTACCCTGAAATGCCAGCTTAATAGGGTCGAGCCCCCCTAAATTTAATTCTGGCTACGCCGATGTCCCCAACCCCAACATCCTGCTCTGTCGCAGCAGCAGAAATAGAACGAATAAAAGAGATTTGCTTTAGCGCTGCTCCAAGTAACTTATTATATACATACATATGAACAAACATACATATGTACGTATATGCATATGTATGTGCATATCTAGAAATGCAGAAGACCTATGTACATGTATGTATATATTATAAGCGCGTCGCTTGATCTCCAATCCGCTGCTCTCAGTGTAGTATCTCAAAACTTGTTTCATTTTTGGTGGCGCATCGCTCTGTGCCAACCGATTCACCAATTGCCAAGCAGTAATTTATCAGGTAAACGCGGCGTTGGTCGCAGCCGCGGTCTTTGCTCTCATTAATGTACGCAAACATTTATAAAAATATTTTCTTGACTCTCTTTTTATATGTTTATGCGCTTTTCTATTTGGGATGCTCACAGCCAGCAAGAGAATATGCATGGCGCTGGCGTAGACGTTGACGGCTTACGAAGGTGC
>NW_016224959.1:0-1384 GCF_001687245.7 Rhagoletis zephyria
AGCTTCAAAATTTGCTTTATTACAATAAACAAGGGCTACGTCTGTTCTGTCTTCGGCTCCGCTGGCTTGGCCATGTCGTTCGAATGGACATAAACGCTCCTGCTCTAAAGTATTCAACGCGGGCCTCAATGCTGGACGCGGGCCTCGATGCTGGTAACAGAGGAAGATGAGGGCCTCCTCTGCGTTGGAATGATCAAGTGGAGAAGGACTTGGCTTCTCTTGGCATTTCCAATTGGCGTCAGTTGGCACAAAAGAGAAATGACTGAACTCGGAAGAAGAAGAGGAAGAAGAAGAAGAAGGTTGGTATTCTAGACCAGGCCAAATGTGAATAATAAAAAAATTTATGGTTCATCGTGAACATAGTACTAGAGTTCACTTTTTGATGCAAAAATGCGAAAGGCCAAACTGAGCGCTTTATTTTGCACTAAAGCGTGAACAGCGTGGTTGCTTTGGTTGGTGGTTGCCTGAACAGCACAGCTCAGTTTTCTCGCTCTTTGCATTTTAGTCAAGGTTTCAGCTGTGCGTTTGTGCGAAACTAAAAGTGCGAAACGTTGCCATATGTTTGTTGTAAAAAGCTGTCGAATATTTCTAATTTTCGCACTTTCGCTCAAACGCATACAATTTTGCCTTATAGAGTGAAATCTGTCGAAAATCGCCATTTGCTACTGCTCAAAATTTATGCATGAAAAGTGAAAGGAATGCAAACACACCGCGTACTTTACACATGTATGTACCTCAGAGTGTCCAGATTTGGCGATTTTTTTTTGATATTTGAAAATAAAAATTTAGGAAAGCGATTTTAGGATCGATTTTTTCCTTCAAATAAATTTTTTCTAATTATAAAAATGTGCAAAACTAAGTTTTCCACGATAATTTTACAGCAGAGGCTAATGAACTGCGTGATAAACTTGACTTAACAAGCATATTAAAAAACTGTCAAAAATTTTCAATCGCCCTTACCGAAGAACTTTTGAAACTTGTGCTTCTCCAAATGCTGCCTTTTGAAAATTCTGTTTTTCAAAATAATGGATAAAAAAAATCTGTTTTAAATTATAATGTAAACAATTTTAAATAGGACGTGTCAGTACTTTGAAAAGTGCGCATTTTTTTTTAAGTAGTGACATGTCCTATTTAACATTGTTTACATTATATTTTAATACAGAATTTTGACTTTCTGTATTTTTAATTAGTTTGACAAAACCTTTATTACTGGAAATAAACATAACGTGAAATATTCTCCTGGGGTTTGGTCAGTGCATGACAGCATGTATCGGAAATAGAAACCTTAGAGAAGGGTGCGAGAAGTAGAATTTTGTGAGACAGAATTTCAAAAGCACAGTTGCCACGTAAAGGAGCGCAAATTCAGTGTTGGATTCGTGGTAGG
>NW_016224960.1:0-1384 GCF_001687245.7 Rhagoletis zephyria
AAAATTTACTTGAAATTTGACGCAAAAAGCTACACAAATTTTTTAGAAGCCCTCTTTTAAAACCTTGTTTTTAAACAGCCGGCAGAATGACCAGAATTTCCGCCAAATTTATACACAAAATAGTCGGTGAGTGAATGTTAAATTTCCAGGCATACCCCGCACCTTGCTATTCTTTGAGCACGTGCCGCGCCACCCGTGACATATGTTCGCGATTGCTCTTAATTAAGTGCGCTCGCAGAACTGATATACATACATACATATGTACTCTAAGCACAAGCTCACATGCATATGTACGTCGGCTCATGTTTGAAGTACGTGCGCGCATAAACTGTACGAGTATGTTAGCAGACATATGTGCATGTACGTTTGTGGTCAGCTGATTGAGCCAAGTGATATTTTGACTAGTTTTTGCTATTTTTTTTGTCTTATTTATTTAATGTCTATATTTTTGTGTAAAAGTTTAGCATTTTACATAATCAGCGCCACATAAATCCATATTTGAAATTTTGTAAAAAAATTATGAAAATTCAACAAACTTAAATATTGCACCCAAAAATTTTTAACTTTTTATTCAGAATTTTTGCAAAAACTTCGGGTATGCAGTTGTATTGTGCATTTTCTTCCATATATAAAGTATGCTGGACAATTTCGTTTCGCAAAAAAAAATTAAAATCAACGCTATTTTCGAGCGTCATGAAATTTGCACTTTAACCTGCTAAAATTTAATACATATCCGAAAAAATTCTAAATACTCGAAATAAATAAAAAGTAAAAAATTTGTGGGTGCAATTGTTAAAGTTGGCAGAATTTTCATAATTATTGTACGAAGTTTGAAGTATGTATTTATGTGGCGCTGATTAGGTAAAGTGCTAAGCTTTTATAAAAAAATAATATAAACACAAAATAAACAGAACAAAAATTGCCTAAACTAGTCAAAATCTCACCTGAATTAATCAGCTGACCACAAGTGTATGTACATACATAAATATGTAGTAGTTATGTTCATTCATTTATATCACAATGCGTTTTGTAAAAAGTTATTCATGCTGCTGCAAGTATGCTTTGCGCTTGCCGCTACGCTAGTCAGCCCATTAGTTAAGAAAGCAGTGACGGCGGGCCTTTGGACGTTTTAATTGCTACCAACAAGTCGTTTGTGCTACCTCACTCACTTGGCACTTGCTTTCTGGTTCTTGAGCATCCGCTTTAGTTGGCGCTTCTGTGTTTTGGTGATGCTGTACTCTGCGTTTGTGAGCTTATAGATTAAACTAATGGGAAAAAAAATTTAAGACGCAGTCAAGCAAATTTTTTATGTTGAAGCCACAGCTATTTCCTGTAAAAAAAAATAAAAAATATTCTTAAAAATGTGTTGCATAAATAACAAAAA
>NW_016224961.1:0-1384 GCF_001687245.7 Rhagoletis zephyria
GAGTGTCATTTTTATTGTTGATGAAATAGTTTTTTAATTAAAAATTCGCTATTTTTTTCCAAAAAATGTAATTGGTTTATTGGTTTTTAAAATACTTTCAATCCTTCTCCAAAGCGGTCACCCCAAGGCAGGCAAAGCAAATTTCCGAGTATGTTTCTGCATTGAATAAGCTTCCTATGAAAATCATTTGCATTGCTTGGCGGCGTAAAACTGTAGGTCCTTCTGTGTAACACCAAGAAGAACTCCCCAAATTGGATTAGAAGTTCGGTTTAACAAAAGCGCAGTGTTTTTTTTTTACTTCTTCAAATGTAGGCTTTCTACCTTTTTAGTCAAATTATACTCTATTTTCAGAGAACTTCAACCCAAGTTCCACCTAGCGAATCCAAGCAAATTTATAAACACCCTTAAACTGCATAAATTATTTTTAAAACGAATATTAAATTGCATACTCCTTCTTCTTTGGCGCTGTAATCACCAGCCCGTTTTTGGTGGAGTTCAATAAAGCCCGCCAATCGTTTCGCTTCTGCTCCAATTTATGCGTAGTGAAACCAAGTCCAAGGGGCGTTTGTGTCAATAATAAACTCATCGAGGACTTTTTTTGTAAAGTTTAAGTTGGCTATCCGTCTGCAGTTAAGGAATTACAAACTCAAGGGAAATAATAGCCCTACATCAACTGTTAATACTTCTACAGATCACCAATTAATTTACAATTAAAAGTCAAAAAACATTTGTCAACCCTTAGTTTATTACTCAATTTGTATCGCGTAGCCATAAACAAGGTTTTAACTAAATCTTATAAGCCTAACAACAACCACAAACACATAGCTCCATAGCCCCAGTACAATATGTATGTAATCGTTTTCAATTAGTTTTTTAATAAAAACACCAAATTTAAGAGCTACAGAAGTATAAATTCTTAAGTCAAGCGGTTAAGAATTATTTTCGAAAACATGAGGAATTATTCAAATAGATTTATTGAGGCAGTTAACAAAAATCTAAGGAGAACCACCCTGCAGCCAAACCAGTCAGTAAAATACCAGTTAATTAACTAGTATAAGCTAAAGCGGTGGCCTACCAGTTCGGCAGTTGCGAATCACTTATGAGATCAGCGCCACCTGCGTTTTAATTGTCAAAGACCTCGGATTGCTTTGTCTGTCGGCCATTGCGACTGTTGCAGCGGCTACTTATCCTTTCACGGGTGATGAATCAGCAGACTACCAAGCCAACTGGTATTATGCTACTAGCATTTCTACTGGTAGGTGCTGATGCATAGTCGGACGACTGTCATTTCGTAGTTAACCTGGAAAGCTTTTCCAACATTATTTTAGAAAACCTCAAATGTATTTCAGAAAAGGCCAAATGAATTTCAGAAAAGGCCAAATGA
>NW_016224963.1:0-1384 GCF_001687245.7 Rhagoletis zephyria
GGCGAGCATGCGTATGTGTCTGCATACATATGTATAATGTATTTATGTGTTAATAATTATATACACCCATACATTTGCATACAACTGCACATATGTATGTATCCACTCACTCGTTTTGAGTTAAGTAGTTTTTATTGTTCAGTTAAGTGGGTATGCTACGAGTATAGTGTTTGTTTGACGTGCTTTCAATAGCAAATAATTTGTTTGTGTTACCTTTAACAAACACCGCTAGACAATGGCTTGGGCAATGACGCATCTACGGTGTCTAGACAGGGGTGAATTCAAGTATGAGTAAAACGTGAATACATTAAAGACAGCGTTGATTATACTTATACCATAACTACATACGTATGTATTAGGGCGGGTCAATTTGTATGGATCGATTTTTTTCGACATTGTTCCTAGCATACNTAAGATAAATTAAATATTGCAATATGGGTATCAAATTAAAAAGGTTTAAGAAGGCTTACTACTGAAAATATTTTTGAGTCGAGTTGCCACCAATTTCGAAAATTTAATTCAATTAAGTTAATAAGATAAAGTATGTATTATAATATAGGTGTCAAACGAAAAGTATTTGAAAAATTATTGATTAAGAAATATTTTCTATAGGCCTGCCACCTACCTGCGCGGTAAAAACCAAAAGCCATACTCGCAAATATTATTCAAAGCTTTTGAGACTCGCATCAATGTAACATACATAAAAAAATATTCCGACGAATTAATAAAATATGCAGATTAATATTTAATAAAGTGTTACGGATATTTTTTTTTAATACAAACCTGTGCTTGGGAGTTTATTGATACGAAAAATTTATTTCTGATATCTATTTAAAGACCCGCAAAATTGCACTACAAGGCAAATTACATATGTTTACTATTGTAACGGGAGAAGTTACTGTTTGTTTTTTTTTATATGTACAGTGTCGAACAAAAGTTTTGGCACTGCAAATTTCCGCATTACATATATGCAAAGTTTTTAATTTATTTCCGATAATTTTTTATAAAAACATAGTTCATACTACACCAAAAGACATAAATGCAAATGTGTGAAAATTCAATAAATCTGCATACAAATTTGCAATTTTATATTCAGATTTTCAAGCAACTTCCAACTTGCACTTTGATAAACTAAAATGAATGGATTATTAAACTGCATACTTGGAATTTTTCTAAAAAATACTTTGCCTAGATTGCGAAAAATTCACTGTGCCAATACTTTTGTCCGTTACTGTAAGTAAATAAAACTTTAACTTTAAAAAACCTAAAAAAAAAAATTAAATTTTACAATATATCAAAATTATTTTTCGACTCATAATTTTTTTTATGATTATGATTTTTTTTGGTTTTAGATCCTTTTTGCTTTCAACACGAGGTATCTTTT
>NW_016224964.1:0-1384 GCF_001687245.7 Rhagoletis zephyria
AAGAAAACATGGCTTACCTCGTAAGGTGGTTACCTATTTTCCCAGTGGGAATATGTTGTACAAAAACACATAAACAGAAGTTCACAAAAGTTGATGNAAGAAAACATGGCTTACCTCGTAAGGTGGTTACCTATTTTCCCAGTGGGAATATGTTGTACAAAAACACATAAACAGAAGTTCACAAAAGTTGATGCAAAACTATTCGTCGATTTAAATAGTTAACTTTTTACTGCGCATGTTTATTTTACGAGGAGGAAGCATCGAAAGCCTAACCCCGGCAGTGTGACACTTTAACCCAAACTAAACTTCCTGTACCGTTTCCCTCCCGGTACCACCGTAAAGGATTTCTTCGTGATTAAAACACTGTGTGACTGATAAGGTTACAGATCTATTCTCTTCTTCTTCTTCTTGTTTGGCGCTGTAACCGCCAAAGCGATTTTGGCCGAGTTCAATAAAGCACGTCAATCGTTTCTCTTCTGTGCCAACTGACGCCAATTGGAAATGCCAAGTGAAGCCAGAATACTTTCAGAGCTGGTACGTCGATACTCGCCGTCGCCAACGCGTAAAGGCCCGTAAATCTTCCGCAAAATCTTTCTCTCGAATACTCCAGGAGCCACCTCATCGGATGTTGGCATTGTCCATGCTTCTGCGCCATATACCGTCATGAGTGACTTATAGAGTGTAGATTTCTTACGGTTATAACTGTCAACAGTGACGTGGGTGCCAAGGCGCGAATGTGCTGATTGTTTGTTTGATGACAGGAGATACTTCGTGCTGTCCTCGTTTACCACCAGACCCATTCGCTTTGCTTCCTTGTCCAACTTAGAAAAGGCAGAACAGACATCGCGATTTGTCTTACCGGTGATGTCCGTGTCATCGGCATAAGCCAGCAATTTTACGCTCTTTTAGTAAATTGTTCCTGAGCGGTTCAGTTCTGCAGCTCGTGTTATCTCCTCCAACATCAGATTAAAAAAGTCACATGAAAGGTAGTTGCCCTGTCTGAAACCCCGTTCGGTGGCGAACGGCTCGGAGAGGTCGTTCCCAATTCTGCCAGAGCTGGGGGTATTGCTCAACGTCATTTTACACNAAGTCACATGAAAGGAAGTCGCCCTGTCTGAAACCCCGTTCGGTGGCGAACGGCTCGGAGAGGTCGTTCCCAATTCTGGCAGAGCTGGGGGTATTGCTCAACGTCATTTTACACAGCCGTATGAGTTTTGAGGGGATGCCAAATTGAGGCATAGCCCCGTATAGGCAACTCCTTTTAGTGCTGTCGAAAGCGGCTTTAACGTCGGCAAATAGTTGGTGAGTGTCGATCCTTTTCTCGCAGGTCTTTTCCAAGACTTGGCGTATTATGAATACCTGGTCTATGGTGGATTTGCCACAC
>NW_016224965.1:0-1384 GCF_001687245.7 Rhagoletis zephyria
CGATGAGCAAATGGGAATTGTTTTGTACAGTTTATTTTCGTACTCTGTTCATAACTCACAAAATCCAAACGCTGAGTGTTTTGTATTGTATGTGAAATAGAATATTCAAATCTACTATACCCTATTTGGCTAGAAGTTTGAATGAATTCATGCAGTCCTCTAGCACGAACATTGCTTATAGTTTTCTAAGAATCCTTTTGATTTTTTTTGAAATCGGAGAATGACACTGCTAACCTCTTATATAAGGAAATAACGAAAACTGCGATAAATCGGTGACTAGCGGAGCGTTTTCACTCGAAATCGATGCTTGCAGTAAATTATATTACGAGTATTAAAAAGTTTTGGAAATTGGGTGGGCACCACCGCCTACTTATGACAACACGCTGTGTACCATCTTCAAAAGAGGCACAACTCAAAATTCAGATCCGAAAATATAATTGCTTGTGTATCGTACAGATTCAACACAATTAGTACAAAAACAGGTAGTTAATTCCTACGAATTGATTTATGGAAAAAAATCGACCAAAACTTTTTTGATTTGTGCCACATTAAAACTACGCCCATTTCCCATATAACGGTAAATTTCACTTATGACCACATAAGAGTATATCGAAAAGCGTTTTATCGATTTCTACCAAACTTGGTAATTATTTCATTATTATTTTATACTAGTCAATGCCCGCTTACCTCTCGGCGCCTAATAAGAACTTTTGCGTTGGCCAATGTTTAAAAACAAAAATAGTCTGTAAAGTCCGCATTTTTGGTTTAAGTTGAAACCACTAAGGCANTAAACTTTTTCTATGATCTTGCAACTGCAACATTGGGTGCGATGCGTATGCCAATACAAGTTCTTATAAGGAAACTCAAGAGCACAGTAGTGAGTTTTCTGTTATAGGAGGACCAAGAATACTCGCTATCTCACATGATGAAAAGTTTTCAGGTACATTGGCTAAATGAGTCGTGAGATCACTTGAATATCTTTCAAATGAAGCAATTGATATACCTACGGTGATCTTTCCTTGTTGATTCGCCTCTTTTACAATTCGTGGTAATATTTATGAACTGATTTCTAGTTAGATGCAAGATCGCATGATCATGCGTGAGAGCGTCTGGCAAACTTAACCCCGTCCTTTATTTAGACATCTGAAAACTAAATTACGATTTTTATAAATAACTCTACTCCAGCACCATATATGTATGTAAGATAACCTCCGACAATCTGACGGAACTCTATTCAGTGGTTTTTGAGTTTAGTCCGAACAACGAAAAGGACTATCTATTTTTGCAAACAGGTATGTAGATAGGACAGTCTATAGCGAAACTGGAAAAATCAAAGCTCCATTCTTTGTGGAAATATGAACCAAATCGGTGCAGCCGTTTAGTG
>NW_016224966.1:0-1384 GCF_001687245.7 Rhagoletis zephyria
TGTAATTTTAACACGTCATACATACCGTTGAGGTTAAGTGATATGAAGTTAAAATGTGTACCTGTATAGTAACATGAGAAGGAGCCACTTTGCTGTCGTAGGGGCATTGCAGAGGTCGTTAGCTTACATCTGTGTGTAGGCGTATTAGGCAACTACATAGTTTACAGGATAAGATAGATTATCGAGTGCGAAAAAATGGAAAGAAGGATATCTTTTATGATAAATATGTGTGTATGCTTGCAACTATGTTTAGAATAGCACATCAGTAGCTTGTTTCTGCGTCTTTGCGTNGGAAAAATCACGAAAATCGATAAAATTTCCGGATTAAATGAAAGCTAACAAGAAGGTGGCAATATGTAATTTTGGTTGTCCAAATAGCCTCCCCCCGCTAAGGCGTAATGGGTGGGAAACTGTTGCTGTTGAGCTCAGCGCAGCAGGAGGAGCTTACAGTGCTTAAATGGCGTCAACGCACTCGTAACATATTTCTTTGATCAGTTGTATGGATATACATATACATATGTACATATAACTAATAAAAAAAACTGTGCAAACAAATGACGAATTTATAAAAAATATTGCAACTTTAAACTTTTGTTTAATGTAAATAGAAAAATTTGGCGCTAGAAATAACAGATGATTTGTTTCAGCAAGTCGTACCATCGCTATGTTAACAACTCGCCATAATCATATTGCAAAAAATTCGTAGATTTCCACCACACCCTCTGTTCTATCGAGTCTTGAGTCACTTTTCCGTCTCTGAATCCATAAAAGCTCCCCCGATGTACCTATCCCTTTTACGTCCGTCCGAATTCGCCCAGTTTGACGTTCATCCCACAGTCCGTTCCAGTAGTTTGCCTCCTTAGGTTATAGGCCGACCTATATCAATCATGCCATTTAAGTATTATACAGGCTCAGATACTTCAAATTCGTAAATTTTGGTTTTTTATTCGCTTATTTAGGTCAAATCTCGTAATTAAAAAAAATGGTATTTAAAGAATCTCAGGCTGCATAACATTTAAGTGGCGTATAATCAATGTATGCTTCCAGTTCTGGATGTTTTGTTTGATCCCAGAAAATTATATTGACCTCATTTTATTTGGTGCTATTACTATGCTCGATGTGCGACCTCTGGAAATCGTCGTAAAGAGGGTTGTGTTTCAAGTCTACTAAAGTCTACTAGGTCAACTAAAATTTCAAGTCCACTGACGCATTCCTGTAATGATAAGATAGGAGAAGAAACTTAGTGCTAATCTGCGATTTGAATGCTCTGAACGCGTACAGATCCCACTTCGCGGCACAAAATGTCTAATCTAAATTTATGTAATAATTTATTCCTAATCCTCTTATCCTTCAAACAGCATGGCCAAAAAGACTGATATATGCG
>NW_016224969.1:0-257 GCF_001687245.7 Rhagoletis zephyria
CTAATGCATGAAAATCCTAACCTCAAAAAAATCACCCGTTACAAACTTTCACATTTATAATATTAGTAAGATAAGATTGGTAACGGTAGGGAAATATCTACTATTGCACAAAAAAAGCTGCAGCGAAGATCGAAATGGAAATTCGTATTATGAGCTATGCAAGCGTGTCGAAATTTTCGTTGAATATCGAATTTTCTGTCGAACAGAATTTTGCTTTCGTTGGTGTAGCGAAGTGTTAGAAAATTGTGAAAAATGTA
>NW_016224969.1:282-1384 GCF_001687245.7 Rhagoletis zephyria
GAAATTCGTATTATGAGCTATGCAAGCGTGTCGAAATTTTCGTTGAATATCGAATTTTCTGTCGAACAGAATTTTGCTTTCGTTGGTGTAGCGAAGTGTTAGAAAATTTTGAAAAATGTAAGATTTTGCATTTGTTTTCTTACTTTTTGGAGGCTAAACACTAATTTTTATTAATTTCATGCAGTTCTAACGTCGTGAATTCTAAACACAAGTTCGAAAGGCTGGTTTTACTTATGAAAGAAAATCCCAATACTCTGTTGGCACGGTCTTTGAGAACAAGATCATAGAGCTGTTTATAGTTTTAATCATGATAAAAACATTACAGGGTAAATCCAGTCTCTCAATTCGTCGGCCATGATTTTTTTCTGACGTTTGGCAGCATTTTAAAATCATATAAAATTGAGAATAAAAAAATGAAATTGTTCACAATTGTTGTTGTTTGAGATTGAAAATGGAAATGTGTGTGTGAGTTTGAGTTTTGAATTTTAAAATTATATTGCTGGCAAACGTCAGACTGACTCTCAATGGTTTTACCTTTTTATGTTTTTATCATGGTGTTAATATGTTTTAAATAGATCTGGATGTCAAAATTTCTTAAATATATTGTATGTAAAAATATATTCGAAAGACTACATTTAAACTCTCTTAAACGTTTTCTGCTCCTGGCCAGTTTTCTAAGCTCTCATCCTCTGACGAATCCTCAGAACTCTGTTGTACTAATTTTTACCACGTTGTTATAAATTCGCTTTCTTATTTATTTCATTTAAATTTGCACAAATTTAGATATGTACATTAGACTGCATCACTCCTCATACAAAAAAATATCGGTACTGTTTTTCCATTGGAATTATAAAATCTATTATATTTTAAGACGTCCACCAAAATATTTCGGAAAAATATTAAGATTTAAGCGAGATGGACCGATTTGAAAATACCTCCAAAAATGGAGTTTTTTTATGAATAATAATTGTATCTTAAAGATGTTTTTTGAAAAGGTCTCCTCAAATGACAAAACGGTTTAAGCTTAAAAAATGTACATAAAAATATTTATACTCAACAATTTTTATTGAGTTCGAGGCCGATTTAAATGAGAAAACTATTG
>NW_016224972.1:0-1384 GCF_001687245.7 Rhagoletis zephyria
TATGTATGTAGGTAATTATCCTGCCGTTGCATAAACTATTGTTTCACTATTTCTCGGTTATACAAACCTTACTATTTGGTTATACTGTATGTATGTACATATATGTATTATGTATGTACATGGATATGTACATTTGAATGGTATATATTTTTTCTTCGGGATAATGTCTATTTTTTCCTAGCTTCCTTTTTAAATTGTATTTCTTTTTGTTATGCAGTGAAATGTTAAATGGCTTTGCTGACTTTTTGTGAGGTAAATTTTTTCTTTTGCTTTAGAATTTGTGAATTATTTTGTTTATTATTTGATTTTATGTAACAATTTTGGTTGGTTTGCGCTTAACGCGACATATTTTTTAAAAGTTATACATATATATTACATACATGTTTAATTGTTGATATGTGAGCCTTTGTGGTAAATNAAAAAAAAAATAAATAAATAAAGTAAGCAGAGGTGCCTTTAAAATTGAAAAACTATAAATCTCGAAAGTATGTACGTTAGACCGTACTAGAAAAAAAGTTCCATGTACGCCTTCGAATCTAAAGTATTTTTACAATCATATTGAAAAAAAAAATATCTTTTTTTTGGCCGCGCATTTTAAACTAACCTACCACCCTTATGTCAATAAATTAAAGGTCACCAAAAAACAATTAAACTTTTGCTAAGGAAGTGTTTTGATTATTCCAATCCATTCCAAAAAAATGTTATGGCCGAACGTGGGTGTAAAAAATTTACACTGTTTGTAGGTTCGATAAAAAAAAAATATTCTTCGAAATTGCCTTACAAAAATACTTTAGCCTCAGGGTGAAACTTTTTTTGTTTGCTTATAAGGTGGCACGCTCAAATGTATGACAAGCACATTCGAAGCCTTTTCCACTTTAATGAGGTTACCCTAATGTTTGAGATTACCAGTGAGGAAAAAGTTTTGGCTTAGGTTAAACTTGTGGTTAAGCTTGTGGGATCTATAATCTGCGTAATTTAATTTATAAACAAATTTTTCAGTGGCATGTAATCTGCTTTAATGTGCTAATTTTTTACAGTGTATTTGAAAGCTATGGAGCCGTTTGAAATACATTTTAATTCACTAAACACAAGTTTTTATTAAATTTCCAAATTATGAGTAGAGTGTGATTTGCTGTGTAAACTTGTAATCAGTCTATATAAAGTTTTTATTTTTATATAATACTATTATTTTATAATTATTTCCTCACTTCTGTACAATTTGAAATGAAAAAATTTTAAATTTTTTATTTACTGGAAAGTTAATAACTGTTTCTTTTCACTAACTGTAACTGTTGCTTAAAATATCTGTTTTTAATTTCCAAACTTGTTTTTAAGTTGTATTGAATATCTTTAAGGTGCACGAAATATAAGGGCGTGTGAGATA
>NW_016224973.1:0-646 GCF_001687245.7 Rhagoletis zephyria
ACAACTAAAAGCTTCAAAACAGGTGCAGACTGGGACTGGCACCTGACATACATATGTCAAAAGTTAAAAAATTGATCTTATCAGTGAATTAATGTTTTCCCCAATCAAAACTTTTTCTTATTTTCATTTTCATTTTTATTTTTTTATTGTCAACAACTCATAACAACGTGCACAAATTTTTTTGGGATTTTGTAATAAACTATTTTTTTTAAAATTAAGACTTTACTGTTCTTTCAAGGTATATTTCAAGTTGTTAATTTTCTAATTTTAAATTATAAAAAAATTTATTTACATTTTTGGCGTGGATTCTTTTGACCAAAAACTTGCACAGTTGACAAACTCAACTGTTTGAATAAACTGCACCGGAAAAAACACTGGTTTTTTTAATTAGAGAGTGTCATTTAACAAATCCAAATAGTGCTTGGTTTATTCATTTCACTGCTTTTTATCTCAAAGATATCCATGTATTTTGAGTTTTAGGGAGGAAAATAGTTTGAAAACATTGAGCAGCAAACATAGTTTTCGGCTGAGACACTAGATAGCGACTCTAGTGCCGAAATTTGAAAAAATGTTTAGAATTGCGACAAAATTATTACACCGGGCGTCAGCCCGGTGCAAAGGTCCAGTTACACACGAGATTTTTGGC
>NW_016224973.1:736-1025 GCF_001687245.7 Rhagoletis zephyria
ATCTGATAATTTTAAAAAAGTCATTTTGTCGAAATGGACTTATCACCAAAACTCGGTAATAGTAGACTAAGTTTATTGTATTTTTCGGTAAACAGCCTTTTCGGAGAAATTTCTTATCTAACACAAAAAATGAATTGAAAACTAATATTAAACAAATTTGAAAAAGATTAGATAAAATCCACAAACAAAAAATTCTACTTAGAACGAAAAATTCCAAAATATCTCCTGAGTATGTGTGCCAAAAATCTCGTGTGTAACTGGACCTTTGCACCGGGCTGACGCCCGGTGT
>NW_016224973.1:1123-1384 GCF_001687245.7 Rhagoletis zephyria
TAACCCATAATAAAATAAACCCGAAATATAAAATCAATCAAGTACAATAAGATGGACCTGGGCGCTCACTTTTTCTGAGCCAGCTTAGACACGATAGGCTTGCAAACTGCCTCCAGCTTAGCTCGCTTCTTCTCCATTTTCTCCTTCTTTGCCTGTGGATTCTTTTTTAGCCACTCTAAACTATTCACCACCTTGTCCATTGCCCGGCGTAATTCTGCCACCTTCTGCCAGTTTTCAGCCGCCAGTGTATGCTTCATCTGA
>NW_016224974.1:0-1384 GCF_001687245.7 Rhagoletis zephyria
ACACCTTTTGTATCAAATGAATTGCTCTACAGATCTTTTGAAGTTTTTGGACCCATCGAGCGTGCAAACGTTGTGGTTGATGATCGTGGCAAATCTACCGGAGAAGGTATTATTGAATTTGCCAAAAAATCGTCGGCAAATGTGTGTCTACGTTTCTGCAGTGAGAAATGTTTCTTCCTCACCGCTTCTTTACGGCCATGTGTGGTTGAGCCGTTCGAAGTAAATGAAGACGATGATGGTTTGCCAGATAAATCACTAAATAAAAAATCGCCAGAATTCAATCATGAACGCAGTGTAGGGCCGAGATTCGCAGAAATAGGTTCATTCGAACATGAATATGGTACCAGATGGAAGCAATTGCATGAATTGTTTAAAACAAAGCAAGAAGCACTAAAACGAGAACTTAAAATGGAAGAAGAGAAACTCGAGGCCCAAATGGAATATGCTCGCTATGAGCACGAAACTGAATTGCTCAGACAAGGTAAGCCCCAATTCGTGGATTGAGGAGAAGCTATTATGTATTTAAATGCATTAAATAATTTATTTCGTTCTATATACAGAGTTGCGGAAACGCGAATCCGATAATGAACGCAAGAAGATGGAGTGGGAAATGCGTGAGAAACAGGCAGAAGAAATGCGCAAACGCGACGAAGAAAATATGCGTCGCCAACAAACTGAAATGCAGACACGAATGTTGCGTCAAGAAGAAGATATGCGCCGCCGTCAACAGGAAAACACATTGTTTATGCAAGCACAGCAACTGAACTCATTGCTTGACCAGCAAGAAGGCTTTGGCGGTAACAATAATGGAGGTAATAATTTCGACAACTTTGGTCGAGCATCCAACAATTCGCCATTTGAATTCAGAGGTAAAATGTCTGACTTTGAATGGAACGAATTTTACTAATAATTAACGTCAGATCCAATTTCTGCACTTTTAGGCGGCAATGCCGGTGGTGGTAATAGTGGCAACGGCACTGGCAATGGGCCTAATAATCCACAGGTACGTTCATTTTTCGATCTCTTCTTGCGATGAAGTTTCTAGGCAAACAAACTCAACAAACATGCTGCACTTAAGAAAAGTACAAACAAAGTTAAAAAAAAGATAGCTGCAAAGTGGGTCATACTTTTGCATCCTAAATGCTTTGCAGCGCTTTATACAAGTGATGACAATTATTGAATCAATCGTATTTCGAAATAGATTCACACCAAATTCAAATTCCACCTTTGTGGTGTTATATTTTATGCATTCTTTTAGTAAATGCGTTTCAAATTCGAAAAAAAAACTCGCTTTTGTAATGGCAATATTTTATATTTTTAATTTGTAAACCAAAAAAGATAATAATATAATGTGCCTGTTCTGAGGCGTTTTTAGGAAAAAAAA
>NW_016224975.1:0-1383 GCF_001687245.7 Rhagoletis zephyria
CGAAATTAACTATTTTCGTCGCTATGGAGCTTCCTATTTTTTCAACCTGCCTTGGGCATAAATTAGATGTTTTTGAAGAATCCTGTTGACGCGAAGTTCATAAGTTTGGGATTTCTCACTACGGCTATAAATCGGCGAGTCACCAATTTGTTGCCATTGACGATTGTTGCCTATTCCTCATGTTTTGCATTGTGGGTACTGATTAAAAACAAACGTCAACATTTAACTTTGCTTTGTAAAAACACAATCGTTAAGATCCTATTGTATTTTAAAACGAAAAAAAGTAAGTGATACAAGTGGTAAGCCAGGAAACCATAAAAACCCCTTGTTGAGCTGGGTTAAATGTAACTTAGCTAAACATCTGTTAAGTGAAGACTTTTTGTTTAAAGTTTTAAGTTTATGAACAACTCTCAAGTGTTTCAACTCAGAGTTTAATTTGACATTTGTTTGTTTACTTTTTCTTATTCACATTTAGCCTACTCCCATACTCAAGGACTTAGACAGAAATAGTCCGAAGTAGCCGTGGTGCAGAATACCAACCGTTTAGCCATAAATAAATAAAAAACTGTATCTACATAAATAGAACTTTTCATGCTGACTTACACCATAACAAGATTATTTGGCGCAAATAAAACTAAAGCCCATAGAAGAGGTTAAAGTTAAACTTTTATATTTTTTTTTTTATTTATAATATCTCGGAAACTATTTGACCGATCACAAAACTATTGATGCTAATTTAAAGATAATTTAAGTAGCTTTTACGCGACGTATACAGTATAACCGTTTTGAAAACAAATTTTAAATAAAAGCCATTTAAAATAATATATATTTATATAGGTATTCCGGCTTAAAAATATAAAAAAGGAAAAAAATTATGCACATCAAGTGAAATACCCCCTAATTACCTTTATTTGGACGTCATTAGTTTTTTTTTATAAGTTAAATTGTTCAGAAGATATAAATATAAAAAAAAAAAATTTAACTTGAACCATTGATATCTTCTTTATTTTTACTTAAGCCAAATAATTTTTGTAGGTTGAAATCAGCACAAAAAGTCCTATCGAGCCACATTTTGGTTTTCGCATAGCTAGATTGCTGATATTCTACACTTATGAGCACGGGAATTGGTTGTAGGAGGGGATTACCAAAGACTCAAACCAAATTCGGTCAAAGACGGGTTGCATTGCATTTGGTATGTGTTTTTGATAATCCAAAGCGGCAACCAACTTCCCGTACAGCACGATTTTATTTGGCGAAAGTAAAAATAAAGATATCAACGGTTAAAGTTAATTTTTTTTTAATTTTTTTAAATATTATTATCTTCTGAACAATAAAACCTATTAAAAAACTAATGACGTCAAAATAAAGGCACTTAAGGACATA
>NW_016224976.1:0-1383 GCF_001687245.7 Rhagoletis zephyria
AAATTAATATACCCTTGTGCACAAGTGCGCTCGGGTATAAAAATTTTGGGTTCACAAGGACGATTCGGTAATTTTTGAAGCTAAGAAAGTTAGAAGGACAAAATTTGAGGATGTTATCGAGTTTATATAAGTCCTTAATATAAAATTCTTTCAAAAACAAATATTTCGAAATATCAAGGATACAATTTTAAAAGGACATTTCCAATACTTACCAGTCCTTCTGCACAAAAAACTTGGATCTGCTTAATCCATCTACAGGATTTCCTCGTTAATTTAAAACCCATACTTCTTCTCTAAGCACATTTCACTGAATTTTTTAAATCATTTTTGAATTACCGACGTCAGAGTGAGAAATTAAAAACGCAATAATATTAGATATATTTGGCCCATGGTTTCGCCAATATATTGATTTCTGTGTGTAACAATTACTATCGGACAGTGTTATTTATATGTATAATGGAATGGNGATTGCCATCAGTGCAAATTAAAAATCGCGAAAATCCAGGGACTATTTGCTAAGAATCCCGGAATTTTCTGGACAGAAAAAAGGAATTAACGCTCCGGGATGCCGAGATTAACATTCCTAGTATGTATGTAGGTAAATGGTGTCGCTCAAATATTTTTAGAACATGAATGTAAAATTGCACAAAATTCTCGTTTATTATTATTATTAAATTAGTGACATTAGGATGGTCTAAAAATGCAAGTGAAAAAAGGAAGTAGGAATTTTTATGCTCTCACCCCCTAGGATTGTTCTATACCGAAAAAAATTACCCCGATTTTTTATTTTTCCATGTATTTTATATGAAAAAAAACAACTTTTCGTAGAAGTGGTATAGAATTCTTAAAAATCTGTATTTTTAGATCTGCTTCTGTGGTTTTTTTAACCATTTTTTCAAAGTAACTATAATTTATAAATCCGCCAAAAACCCCAAAAACGCAATGGGTGCACCAATAAAAAGTCTTTAGTACTGAAAAATGGTTAAATAAAAAATTGGGTATTATTATTGGGAGTCTCCTGAAGAGAACCAGAGTCTTCCGAACGCAAAATATACATGGAAAACTTTGAGCGCCCTAAATATGTATTTTGTGATTTCAAAATAAAAAATAAAAGTATATTTTTTTCGAAATGAAATAATCCTAGGGTGTGAGAGCATTAAAATTCCGACTTTACTTTTTGGACCACCTTAATGTACATATTTACTGAAATTTCTTACACAGTGCCCAAATTATTCTGATATTGAAAATTTATTTTTAAGGTCTACAAAACGTGCTTATTGCACATTGAATGTAGATACATATACATATGTACATACATACATATGGCACCCTGTGGGAAAATCTCTTGTTCTGAACTGGTGCGCTTCTAGTACATTTAGACCC
>NW_016224977.1:0-1383 GCF_001687245.7 Rhagoletis zephyria
AAATTTTTTTCGATTTTTAGTTTTTCGTGGTTAACGTACCAGTATTTAACCAGTATTTATTCCACTAACAATACAGTGCAAAATCCTTATATATTCTGAAAACAATAGCATCAAATGTAAGCTACTCTAGCAAAAGTCGCTATAATAATTACAATATGTATATTAGGCTGGGTCGATTTTGTATGGGGGAAAATAAAATGCATTTGACCGTATTGTAATAGTAATATTATGATGTCTTATATCTAAGCCAATTGTTATTGGCCACGAAAGATTAATTTAAAACGTATCTTTAGCCCGCGAAATTGAATCAAAATGTATGAATTTTGAAAATGAAACTTTGGCTTGTAATATCTATGGAATGCGTCAATTGTTATAAACAGGACGATATATCAAATTAAGGGCTATTAAATTTAGTACCTCACGTTCATTTATCATTTTTCAATAAGTCTCCAAGTTTTTAAGATATTAAGATAAAACTTACAAAAACTATAATTTTCCCTTATGAATTTTCAATTCTTCATTACTTCAGCAACCAAGTGAAAAATACAAAAAAGTGAGACGCGATTTATTTCAAACGTTTTAATGTATTCGGATGTTTATATAATATTAAAAGGACCATGGGCTTGGTCATGCCGATTTGGTCAGTTTTCAAGATCGTGGTGAATGAAGTCAAACATGTATTGTCAAAGTTTATGAATCGTTTGATAAGTTAATAGTAGTTTCAAGCATATAAGTATTTACAAACATTAACATAATACAATTAGGGTGAGAAACGCACACTTTAAGTCCATTTATGTTGTCTTGAAAATTGGTGCAGAATGGTTTCGTTAGTCACCGAAGAAGCACATTTTTCGCGGTTTCTAAATTTGCCGTTATATGAAAGTAGGGGAGGGGCAATATGTGTTTAGATATACAAAAATATTTTAGTTAACTCCATTATGTGAGAAAGTGACTGTAGATAAATGCAATAGTCTTTCCGGGGAAATCCTTTTAAGGACTCTCCAATTGGACGATAATGCTTTGCATTCAGCTTGAACGAAAAAAGTCACTCCCTGGCTGGCACACTTTTCTGCAATCCGGTTCTTTCATTTAAAGGTTATTTATACAATTGAAGAGAAATTTTTTTAGAAAAAAAAGCTTAAGTTTTTCTATATAACTTTGGNTATATAACTTTGGTAAATGTTACTCGATCGGTACGTAATAATTACCAAATTGAAGGCGAGACTTACTGTTACTGATTTATGATAATAATATGATGAAAATCGTTCAGATTATAAACAAATTATTTTAAAATAAAAACAAAAAATTTAATTTTCCTACATTTACAATTTTTTTATGGTATGCATAAACATATGTAAACTAATTAGTGTTTCTAGAAGTTGT
>NW_016224978.1:0-1383 GCF_001687245.7 Rhagoletis zephyria
AAAACAATTTCTTTAAACATATTTATTCTACTCCATGATAAAAACATTTCAATAAATAAATAAATAAATATTTTTATTATGTTCTACTCTATAAAGAAATTGATAAAAACATTTAAATAAATAAATATCTTTATTATGTTCTACTCTATAAAGAAATCGATAAAAACATTTAAATAAATAAATATTTTTATTATGTTCTACTCTATAAAGAAATCGATAAAAACATTTAAATAAATAAATAAATAAATATTTTTGCTATGTTCTACTCTATAAAGAAATTGCGAATGGCGAATTTTTTGCCTTTTTCGCAATTTTGAGGGTGTTTGAGTCAAACGGGTCTCAGAATCGGACTCAGCGGGTCGAACGAAATACATGTTGTTGGGTGGGTCTGGTTAAAAACACACACCTCTTTTTTGTGCCGGTGTTGTTATTATGGCACTTAAAATTTTTTCGTAAAAGCGGAGTCTTCTAATCTTAACCTGAAGTTTTTACATAAATATAAAACCTACTGATGTAAAACATATGTGACCTGGTCTACGGAAAGGGGGCTTAGGTGTCAAAAAATCAATTTTCACTTTTTGGTTGATTCGGATGGAAGATGAGATGCTTTTTCACGTGGTGAAAAGCAGAAAATCCTAACTTGCTTAAAAGTGTATTAAAAATAATAATAATATTAATAATAATAATAATAATGATAATAATAATAATAATAATAATAATAATATTAATAATAATAATAATAAAACTATAATAATATTCCGACCAACAACAACACTTACTGGACCAACAACAACANCTGGACCAACAACAACATTTACTGGACCAACAACAATACTTACTGGACGTCCGGCGCGGAGAACAATTAACGAGATAATGAGAAACTGACGAAACGAGTTGCTTACTTTTAACAGCTTTTTCACAGAAAATTAGTTTTCGCACGTAAGCTCCCTTTTCTTAGACCAGGTCACATATTTCGCTCTCAACACTTTTAGGCTGAACTGTCAAAAGGTAGTCATAAGCCATTTGAAGATAATGACCCCTATCTCCTCCATTACAAAATATTTGAACTTCTACCAGCACGTCGGACAAATTATAAGTTTTTCGATTTGAGGAAGTTTTGAGTAGATTTATACAAAAAATTATCTAATGCCGATTTCGTTTGTAGCGAAAAATTCAATCTTATCGTCGCCCTCTACGCACAAACCCTAAGAGGGGGGCGATGGGAAGGCAAAATTTTTATAGCAACGAAAACGCCATAACTTTCCCTTAAAACCTCTCCTTCGTTCACATTAGCGACGTTATGAGTAAATTCATTTGAATCTTCTTCCAAAAATGGCTCAGACTGCAATTTAAAAGTACAGTTTCAAGCTTTTTTTAATTGCA
>NW_016224979.1:0-1383 GCF_001687245.7 Rhagoletis zephyria
CGCGCCGTTTAATTGATATTTATCGTTAAATTTGTACTTTTTCTGCGCAAGCGACAAGCCAGTGTGTACCAATAAGCAAACAAATCTTGTTTTTATTATCGGTTAAAGTGGTTGTGTTGTTATCGTTTCTTGGTCGCACAAAATAATAAGGAATAATACATAAATAGACGAGGGAATTGTACGTATAAGCCACGCTCAGTTGAATGTACACATGTAGTATGTATGTAGGTGCCAGCAAGTGGCCGATGTTTTTGTTTCCGTTGGTTTTCTTTTTTTTAATTTTTAGTTTTTGAAGAGCGGCCAAAACAGAAATCAGCAATATTTAACAGCGCGCGAGCAAATGTCAGACGTACTAAAAATTTTGCAGTTAGTTATCCTTTTGCTGCGCGCATGAAAGGAGCTCTCGCAGGCTGAAAAGTGTTGTGCGTTGGAGTTTAGTGCAAATTACATTGGGGGGAAAACAGAAGAATATCTATGTACATAAATAATTGGGGAAATTGTGAGTGATTGAGTGCCCACGGCGTGCAGTGCAAAGCAGGAAAAAAGTGTAGAAAACAAATATTGCTGAAGAATTTAGGTTAGCTGCAAGTGTAAACGCCTTAAACTATGCTTTTTTTGCGTAGAAAACTCAATAAAGAACTTGCAAAGATGTGTGGAAAAAAACAGTTTTTGATGTGAGAAAAGTAGCAAGAAATTTTTCGTGCTCTGATTTTCTTTGCGTTTTCTTGCTTACATTTTGTTTGTTTATTACTTGCATTTGCTTTGAGCTCTCCTTTGAGGTTGTAACCGTTACCCAGCTGCTTGTGGGTAGCTTGCATGTGGCCGAGATATGTAAATGGCTGTGAATGCGCTCAAGTTGGTTACTGTTTTTTGTTTCCTGTGCTAGGGTTTTTTAGGCTGGCTAAAAAAAATGCTCAGCGCCTAGCGTAAATACACACAAAAATGCGTTTGCGTCTATAAACATTATATTTGTACATTAGCATAAACATTTGTTTGTCACCTTTTTGACGAACCCTGAACTGCGCTTAAAGGCCGTCCATCGACCGCTTGTCGATCGGGCGTTCGACGGTCGGTCGGTCGGTCGTCTAAGGCAACGCGACCTAAACACCTGAGCTCCGTCGCGGCGCGCCCTAGCACCACTGTTAAGGGCTGTTTCATTTTGTTGTTTATCAATAAAAATGTTTAATAACGGCGGCAACGTTGTCGCCGGTCGCCACTCCTATGCATTTGCATACTCATACATATTTATATAACTATGTATTTTTACGCGTACACTGAAAGAAAAACAATTTTAAAATTGAAGAAAACGTGCAAAATTTAAAAAATACGCGTATGAAAGAGCAAAAAATCAACTCGTGAAAAATTTTAGTATGTATACAAATT
>NW_016224980.1:0-1383 GCF_001687245.7 Rhagoletis zephyria
TTAGCGGCATATCAAGTGAATTGTAAAATTATAAAAGTTTAATTAATACAAACGGATACATATACATACATATTTACTTAATCTGATTTTTTGATATATAAAAAGTTCAGACCCATGATGTATGAAGTTATTCGATATATTATTTTTGGCTTATTTTAAATAACCTTTTATCTTGTTTGAAAAAAAGCTTATAATGCTCCTTTGAAAATGTTATGCTTCGTTTATATACATATTTGATTAATCCAGAGGCATTAGGCGTGTTTTTATTGAAAAAGTGACAAATTGTCATTGTCGGGGACTAAAATTATCGTTGACAAAATTGTCGCCAGTCATATAACATTTATATGGAAATCATGTAATAATTGCATTTGCATTATTTTAGTTTTAAGAAATATTCAAATTATTGAAAAGTAATGAAATGCGCGCAATTACCATATAAATAAATTTACAAAATTCTCCTGTGAAAGCTTTCCGACGGAGCTATTTGGTTTTGTCGCCATTGTCGCGACAATTTTGTCAGAGTGACAATTGTCCACACAATAGTCGACAATATTCGTTTTCCAAAAATTTTCACAGTTGCCTACAAACGTATATGAAACAGGAAAAATGTCGACGACAATTCTGGCAGTGAAATTTTATATAAAAATCGGCAATTGTCGCACCTGTCACTTTTATGAAATAGGTCCCAGACAGTCACTCTTAATTGATTTGTTTCTTCATTCTGAGCAGTTAAGTGTACATTTGTCTATATCTATCTCGATTTGGGTTGGCTGTTACAAACATTCGTTATGTGAACAAAGTTAAAATATACTCAAATAGAATTCTCATCGTATCTTTCTAGAACCCAAAATTGGTCAATGCATGATATCTATTAACACCTTAATCTTGCCACCGCAAAATATTTTAACAGCAACCTTCCTACTTACGCTAACAGCCAATTTCACGAAGGAAATTTTGTGAAAAATTATTTTAATTTATAAATTTAATAACTTACATTTACAAAATTGTTGTATTGGAATCATATATGTAATACTTCTATATTGGCAGTAAGCAAGGTACATTGAACAGGTAGTATCAGTAGAGCAGCTGATTTGATTTATTTTCAAATTATTTGGTCTCGAAAATGTCAAATATTTTAAATTTTTTCTCACAAAAATTCTGAATTGTTAAAATCCATTTGCATGTGAAACCTTTTTCCATACAAAACAAGCGATTGAATAGCAGCTTTTGGAACGTTCGTCCAACTCAGCANACCGCTGATTACTGGCCCTTGTAAAGGATGGATCAATGCTTCGAGAAGCAAACAAATTTACTACGAAAGAAAGTTGCAACATTTTTTATTTTTTCCAATTTCATTTTTTTATTTTTTATAATTTTTTGTAT
>NW_016224981.1:0-1383 GCF_001687245.7 Rhagoletis zephyria
ATATATATATATATATATAACAGCCAAACAAACAAAAGCATACAGGCATATGCGGAGAAACAACAAAAGCTAGTGGATGGGTTGTTGAAATTGTTTCAATCAGAGATCGCATTTGGTAAACAAACAAGCTAAGTTCCTGTATAGGTAGTTTTTTGTATGTGTGCGTGTGTGCAATATCTCTGAATTTTCCGTGTCAAAAGGAAGTGGACATATGTGTATACATATGTAAGAATTTACATATGTGTATATACCTTCAAAAACACACTATATGCGATAATGCTGCAAGACTGGATCTCAGGTACGCATACCCAAATATACATATATACATATACAGGATGTCTCAGGACCAGAGCTGTTAAATTTACATTACGATTAGTAATCATTAATTTTTTTGCATTTTTTAATTTTAATGATTATTTTAATTTTCTTACATAACCCCGCCATTAATAATTAATTATTAATTATAATTATCAAAAATAATCATGATTAACTGCCGTTGAAAGAATAATCAAAAATAATCAAATAATTAGAAATAATCAAAATTAATCAAATTGTTTTTTTAATGATTCNCGTGTGTGCAATATCTCTGAATTTTCCGTGTCAAAAGGAAGTGGACATATGTGTATACATATGTAAGAATTTACATATGTGTATATACCTTCAAAAACACACTATATGCGATAATGCTGCAAGACTGGATCTCAGGTACGCATACCCAAATATACATATATACATATACAGGATGTCTCAGGACCAGAGCTGTTAAATTTACATTACGATTAGTAATCATTAATTTTTTTGCATTTTTTAATTTTAATGATTATTTTAATTTTCTTACATAACCCCGCCATTAATAATTAATTATTAATTATAATTATCAAAAATAATCATGATTAACTGCCGTTGAAAGAATAATCAAAAATAATCAAATAATTAGAAATAATCAAAATTAATCAAATTGTTTTTTTAATGATTCGATTATTTTTAATTGTTTGATTATTTTTAATTATTTGATTGTTTTTAATCATTTGATTGTTACTAATTATTAGATTATCTTCAATTATTTGATTATTTCTAATTATATGATTATTTTTAATTATTTTTCCAAATAGAGGAAGCTGTGTTTTTTAACTGAAAACAGTATGAGGAGAACTTTTAAAAAAATTTAAACAGATATTTTTGGTGTTCTTGTATTACGGAATCCTTTTCAATGTAGCACGAACCGAAAAAGGCATTTTATATATTTTTTTAAGTTCATTGCATGCTGTATTTAGGTCAAAAGGAAGGCAAAAAATCAAAAAGTTTACTTTTTATAGTCATTTTGAAGGTCACATTGTGAACGATCGGTGAACCAATGGGTCGCAACTCCCGCAGTGGCACCAA
>NW_016224982.1:0-1383 GCF_001687245.7 Rhagoletis zephyria
TGCACGTTTATTCGCCAAAAGTTGTTCAACGGCTTAGCGCCAGTGAGTCATTCGCATTCGTATGCTGCGAATGCCGACATAAGCTAGCCTTTCGACATAAGCTACTTTTCCATACGAACACAGATATGTATATGTGCATATAAGATGCTTTCTCGCTTTATTTTCCTGACATGTGGCTCTCTTTTACAAATTTTTAAATGCAAATTTTCAAATAAGACAGGGTCATATCTTACATCATGCTCTTATTACTACACCTAGTATAGTTTCATTATGATGAGTTTCAGTTGATGCTAATTTGTAGTAAACATAGCACTCGCATCTCATAGGGTTAATTTGTTTGTTTGCAGTTTTTTGACATTATAACTAGCTACAAGAGAGTTCGAGCAAGTTGTCACTTCTACCTTATTAAATATGCTTTGGTCACGACTGAAACTGTACGATGGTCAGACTCTCGATATTTTTGAAGGGAGCGTCTCATTACGCTGCATTACAAAATTCTACATCGCAAAATTCTGCAAAATGTTAAAAAATTCTGCTCGATCGAAATTCTGTATTTTTTAATTCTGCTTTTTCTAATTCTTCATTTATTACCGCCAAACAATATTAGGTTTGTTCCACAAGCTACTCGAAGTCACCTCGAGTTGCACATACATTCGCGTTCCACAAGTAAGTTTTGGAGTTTCTTTGATATACGCTCACAGTTTGAACTTTCCCTGCAAAAATTTGAGGACCAGGTGGTCCACTGGGTCGTAGTTCTAAAGCATGAGCAAAAGGACCAGGTTGCATACTAGTAAATTGTTATGCTGACCTGGACCACTTCAAACGCAAAAAACTGATATATGTGTTGAACACCACCTCTTCGTGGCCGATCGTCAATATTATTCGGTTGCCAAATGTTCCATGGTCCAAAAGGAGTAGTTGTCTAGTAGTTGTCTAGGTGGTCCCATGTTATGCAGTGGTGGACCAGAAGTTGTGCCATGTTATGCAGCGTTGGACCAGAGGTGGTCAGGTCCAATGACATCGCAATGTTAATGTAACCATATTTTTTCCATATATTTATTTGGACCATTTTGTTTACTAGTGTTGGTTACAAGGTAGCGTGGTCCTGTACTAGTACTTAACCTAGTGCCACTTTTTGCAGGGCTGCTCGAGTTTTTCTGCAAGTAGAGTGTGGAACAAACCTATTATGTATGTATGTAAGTCAAAATTTTACCTAGCCCCATGAGCTAGGTAAAATTCTGATGTTTGTATTTACCACGAGAAATATTAAATTTTTGGTTCGATACGTAAAAATTCCATCTTCCGACTTACATAAGTAATTTCGTTTTTAATATTTTTTATAAGCTGCTTCTTTTTAATTTCTTGTTATACTTTCTGAAAATT
>NW_016224983.1:0-1383 GCF_001687245.7 Rhagoletis zephyria
TTTCTCCATTATGGGTATCAATCGAAATGCGCTTGAAAAGAATTTTTTTTGCCAAGTTACATGTGGTAGAGTTGCCAGCTGTTTGAAAAATCAAATTCAACTATAATTAAGTGAATTAGGTAAGATTAGATTTTCAATTGGAATTTTCTGCCTTTTTCCCTTTAGTTTTATAATAATAAAGTCTGCATATTTCAACACTGTTATCTTCAAAATAGTACCTGTATGAAGCTGCTTTATTCAGGAGTAGTCGCCAGATCGACGAAGTTGCAGCTCCCTCGTGGCTGGTGTTATTGTTTTCATAAAAAGGAATCAGACTTTCAAGTACATCTTCTATGCCTTCTAAATTAGATTAAATAAATAAGATTAGCTAGGCGTGTAGAGTTTTTAAATAAATACATCGATTTTATCATTAAAAATATATCGCAATTAAGAAAATTATAAGACTTTTATGTTCTTGGATAGTTAATCATTAACTAAGCTCGAATCCTGCCTGTCGATAATAGAAAAATTAAATAAGTACTTTTTTCCTGCCGCCATAATCTTCATCGTAATGCCATTGTATTACACAGGAGGTGCTTAATTTTAATAGTTGTTAAAATTCAACACTATAATGGTTAATGAATATTGCACACAACATGCATGAATAGTTAAATGCGTACGTTTGTAAAATACTGTCATTTGACATTTATCTATTCCCATGCGGACCATATAAACATAATTTGTAGTGCACAAAATTGTGTGTACTTTTTTCGAGTCCTACAGCAATCGCTACTTTTCAAATCAAATTTGTTTCACATGCAATTTTTATGTGATTGTCACCAACATTGGCAACACAATTATTTCAACAAATTGCTACCCTTTGTTACGTAGCTAGTAAGTGCCCGTACTATGTATTGTTTTGTTGATTTGAAACGCCTGCAAAACATTAAGCAAATTGCTCATCCGAATACGAGGCCGCACAAATAAGTGGTTGGAAATTAGGAAATGATGCGAAATTTAATGTATCCTACCGTGAATTTAATCGAGGAGACTGAAGGAAAGCTGTACTATTTTAAACAAAACCTTGTATATCAATTTTTTATTTTTTTTTCGTTGCTGGTTTTGAATATCATCACATAATTCAGCAATTCTAAAAGGAAGGATCCATAATTATAATCAATGTTGCAGTTCAGAATTTTCAGAAAGTAAGGTAATATGGGGTATTTCCATTTCCTTTACTAGTAAAGGAATAAATCTGTTGAATTTAAAAAGAAAAAAAGCTTTACAGAAAAGCTTTACATACAAATCGAGTTGCTGCAAGGAGAAGAGTTCCATTTCCTTTAAAAGTTTTAAGTGATGCATTTTTTCGTACTTAAAGGAGGAAATATTTTTTAATAGCATGGT
>NW_016224984.1:0-1383 GCF_001687245.7 Rhagoletis zephyria
GGCAAGTAAATTTTTCCTAAAAATTAAGGAATTGTGTTTTCCTTAAACTTTGTCAAATCGTTTACTCATATTAAGGCAGCCATTTCCTTAGAATAATATACTTTTTTCCTAGCATCAAGGAATTTTTTTCTGCATGTACTTTACGCTATCAATTTCTTCTTCTTCTTATTTGGCGCTGTAACCGCCTAAGCGATTTTGGCCGAGTCCAAAACAGCACGCCAGTCATTTCTCTTCTGTGCTAACTGANTGAATATTTTCAGAGCAGGAGCGTTTCTGTCCATCCGAACGACATGGCCAAGCCAGTGGAGCCGCTGAATTTTAATTCGCTGCACTATGTCTATATCGTTGTAAAGCTCATACAGCTCATCGTTATCAATTTACTTAAACTAAAAATTTCAAACAGGTGGCAACTCCTTTTTTTATATTTCATTTTGGGCCTTCAGCAAAACATTGCCGAAAACTTCATTTACTTCCATGCCATCTTCCATGCATTAGTTTTCGAGTGATGTGCGTACAAACATACATACAGACAGGCAGATTGAAATTCCATAAAAATTTTGATTTGGCTTCTGTTGTTCTAATAAACACCCCCATATTAATTTTTTTAATAACTATGGTTTACAGACATTGGCTTGTTAAAATTTCGTTATATGTATAGATTATTTCACGTGACACCATTATTCACCGATTAGCGTGGATCAGTGGTGGGCCATTTTTCATTTCTCAAACACAAGTAATTCCACTGCGAAATGCTGCTTTATAGAAAGTTTTATTTGGCTTTTTTTTTTGTTTTTTTAAACGCCCGTGTCTGGTTCAAGAAAAATCACAATAAATATCGTTGGTTGAAAAAGTGCTTCGCTGTTGCTGTAAATATTCTTGAAGAAATATATGAGCATTTTTTTTCTTGCGGGCTGCATAATTTAAGAAGTTTTGATAGAAGAAAATTTTTTTTCATTTCTTTTGATTAATTTTTTTATAAATTTTTCGTTTTTCTTGCTGCAGACAGCCCTCAAATCTCTAGCATATGCTTAAAATCTCATTTCATTGACTTAATATACATAACAATTTTAATTAAATACATTTGTATGTATATAGTCTTTTGCTGGCATTTATAAGAAGTTTATTACCTGCTAAATTAAAATGTGGAATTGGGAAATTAATCACCACAACTCGAATAGAAATTGGCCTTGACATTGAGGCTTTATTTTCTGGCTTTATTTACCGCACTCGTGTATACTCGTGTCAACATACATATGTATGTAGCTATTAGGCGCACTTCACTGACCTTTAGTTTGTCAGTAGCGCACTCAGACATACATTGTTGCAGGCATTACCTTTGAGTTCAAAGCTGACACTGAGTACTCGTATTACAAACAACCCGTG